>NC_066872.1:45966126-46266126 GCF_022985175.1 Labeo rohita
AGAAACATGTTAGCGGCATGTTAATAACACGCTAATCGTTCTATAATCATGTTAGTAACAAGTTAATCATGATAGCAACATGCTAGTAACGTGCTAATCATGCTAGAATCATGCTGTCGACATGCTAGATCATGTTAGTGACATAATTAATGTTAAATCGTGCTAGCGACATGCAAATTCATGTGAAATAATGCCAGCAACATGTTATCGTGGTAGCAACATGCTCATTCATGCTAGAAACGTGTGTGAGTTCCACTTCCCACTTTAAGCTTTTCAAAGTTATTTCAAACTTTCAGACAGATCTTTCTCAAGCCAACTGCGAAGTTCGTCTGTGAACTGTACTTATTCTAGTAAATACTGAAATAGTAACGAGATGGATGAGGTGGATTTTACCTACAGTCTGTTGTAGGAAAGGAAGCACACAGCCATGAATCAGCTCCAGTCTGTTCTGTTCTGTTTGTGTAAATATTTAAGTAACAGTATCTGAAAAAAGAAGATCAAAATACAGGAAACTAGATACGGCTACGGTTGGGCTAAAGTGGTCCTTCACATAAATAGACTCTCATACAATTGAAAACCTAATAAAAAAGCATAAATCTATTATATTTGTTCCAAAGACAAAAGGCTTCAGACACAAAAGTATATTTATAACAGTTGGTATACACCACCCAACTCAAAATATGACCATGTATTGTTTCCTCGTGTTTATGAGCACAAGATCCACTCCAGATCAGGATTTCTCCTGAGATCTTTCACATAAAGCTGGAGTCTCCGTGTTTAATAGTGTGTTAGTGTTCTCATGCGCTCCGGTGGTTTGGTCAGCTCTGACCGGCGGGTGTGTTTGAGGTGAACTGGACGGAGCGCTGCGGGTGATTCCTGACACACAAACAAACACAGTCAGTTACTGAAAGCCAGCTGTTATTTACATAATGTGGCGTGCTTGCGAGGATTTTTAACCCTTCGTGTTGTGTTTGGGTCATTTCAGTAAAGGGCCGATCACACAGAACGCGTTTTTCCATTCCAGTGCGCAACTTTTCCCCTTTTTTCTATGTAAATGCAGTAGACAGACCTGTATGACTGTTGCATTCATGTTTAGCCAATCAGAAGACCCTGGAGGCGGGGCAAAGGTTGCAAGCTTTTGTTTACAGTAGCAAGTTGTCATGGCAACTGTTTTATTTGACGGCAACACGATTTCATTATTGCGTCACGCCTTAAAATCACGTCTCGAGATCTTTGCGCTGTTGGCGCCAAATAAAACGGTTCCCTTGCCAACTTGACGTGAGCGCAGCGGTCATATAAGTCCATCTAATGCATGTTTACATAGAAAAACAATGGAAAAGCAGCGCATTGGCATGGACGTGTGAACGCCCCCTGTTCTGTGTGAATGTTAAGTTTGCATTCAGGTTTTATAGGTCTGTTTTACAGTCTGTTCTGGTGTTTTGCTCCTTTAGGAGATACGAGCAGCTGTGGGGATCTGAATCAAACCTCAGTAGTGAAACCGAACGAACCCGTCCGCTGCTAAATATAGATGCACAGCATCATCCAGCTGTTCCCAGACCTGCAGCTCCCCTCTGATGTGTCCGAACCCCTGACCGGAGACCTGAATAAAAGCAGATGGCAGCAGGGCCCAGCAGACCGGAGCCTTCTAGAGCAGCTGGCTGTGTTTCAGGAGATGTTCAGTCAGTGGTCGGGTTAGATGTTACATCAGGACACATCAGTCAGGATCTGTGCTGGACACGTTCCTCAGGCAGGACATTGCAGTGTTCACACGTGTGAGGAAATCTGAACCTGTGTTTGACCGTAAATGGGGCATCAGAACTCCTCGATCTGCTTCTTTATGTAGAGACGGCAGCTTCAATCAGACGTCAAACGCGTTTGTTTCGAGAGCGCATCAGGACACGTTCAGCAGCGGCGGCATCTGTAATTACACGATACGTGCAAACATCCATCACTCACACTGACAGCACATCTTATATAACATCACTTCAGATTTGACTCACTGCAACGTGAACAAGATTCAGTTAAAAGACAGACAGTTATGAACATGATGGAAGATTGACACGATTCATTACAGACCTATCAGAGATAGATAGATAGATAGATAGATAGATAGATAGATAGATAGATAGGTAGATAGGTGAACGGATGGATGGACGGACGGACGTATGGATGGACGATAGATGGACTGATAGATGATGGATGGATGGATGGACGGACAGATGAATGGAAGGACGGACGGATGGATGGATGGATGATGGATGGATGATGGATGGATGATAGATGGATAAAAGGATGGACGGACAGATGAATGGAAGGATGGATGGATGATGAATGGATGGATGATAGCTGGATAAAAGGATTAATGGATGATGGATGGATGATGAATGGATGGATGGACAGACAGACGGATGAATGATGGATGGATGGATGATAGATGGATTGATAGGTAATAGATGGATGGAAGATATATAGATAGATAGATAGATAGATAGACGGATAGATACAGCAGAGTTTCCACACGTGTGTTTGAGCTCTAAACGCTTGTTTACCAGATGAACACGCAGTGATGCTCTGGTGTGACTGACGCTCATTGTTTCACACCAGCGCTCTAGTTTGTGTGCAGAACATCAGCGTCAGCAGTGCTGGAAAGCCCCCGAGGAGCTCACGCTCTCACCTACACACTGACGGGACGGCCGGAGCGCTGGAATGTCACACCGGAGCGTTTGGGAATCACCCCCCTCCGTCTCAGTTTCAGTATTACTCCGTCTGTTTTCACTCCAGTCTACCTATCGGCCGGCGCTTGCGGTAAATGAGGGCGTGTTGTGAAAGTTCTTCCAGACGTGCGAGTCTGCAGTGTTTGCCGCTGATCGTTCAGACCGGAAAAGCGACTAATTTGAGCAGCTGCTGGAGTGAATCGAGCCCTCATTAGTGTGCACTACATCTGTTCTCATTTAAAGATTTGTGTTTTGACTTCTGTCGTGTTTTCATTATATGTCGATGTTCTGCTGTGACTGCGATCTGCTCGGACATCATCGCGTGTCGGGTGTGTGACGCGCGCTGCAGCGGGACGCTCTTCCGGACCGTTTGTCTGGGAATGTCGAGGGATGTGGTGATGCCCTTCAGCAGACAGACGGAGACAGATAATTGGCTGGTCGTCTCTCGTAGAGGAAATGCTGCTGTGTTCAGCCAAACCTGCCCTCATATGGCCACTTTCACAGGCGCCTTTGTGTGTGTGAGAGAGAGTGTTTCCTGAGGAATTCCTCAACGCTGATGCACACTTAAATGGAAAGACACACAAATATGTGCACTTATTTTTATATATGCTACTGTTCAAATGTTTTTGAAAGAAGTCTCTTCTGCTCACCAAGGCTGCATTTATTTGATCAAAATACAGTCAAAATGTAAAATATTATTACCATTTAAAACAGCTGTTTTCTATGTGAATATCTGTTAAAATGTAATTTACTGCTGAGTTTAAACCTGAATTCTCAGCATCATTACTCCAGTCTTCAGTGTCCTTCAGAAATCATTCTGATATGCTGATTGGCTGCTCAAGAAACATTTCTGATTATTAGCAGTGTTAAAATCATTAATATTTTTGTAAAAACTGTTTTATTTTTAATTTTCACAGATGAATAGAAATTCAGTGAAATGAAATCTGGCACTTTAGATCAGTCTAATGTGTCCTTGGTGAGTAAAAATGTTATGTATTCTATGTATTTTTTTTTAAATATAATTGACCGGAAACTTTTGTACAACAGTGTTTTAGGGCCACGTAAAAAATATATATATATATATGAAATTGAAGTCATAATATTTCAAGAATAAGGTTAAAATACTGTGAGAAAAAAGTCGAAATACTATGAGAATAAAATCAAAATATTACAAGAATAAAGTTGAAATATATTTATTCTTGTAACTTCAACTTTATTCTCAAACTATTACGACTTTATTCTCATAACCTTAATTTTTTTTTTTTTTTTAACATGGTGTATTTTTTATATATACTTTTATTTACAAATACTTTTTTGCATTGTAGTCAGATTTTTTTGAGGATGCAATGTAGTCAAGGTGAAACTAATCTAACAACAGTGCTAGAAATCTTGTGTTTATGCAGAATGGAATTGTTTGTTTAATGACGCGTTGGGTTTAGTCCTCAACCCTCTGGTGAGGTAACGTTCACTGATAATAACCTTTATCTGTGTTGTGCAAGCGCAGCGTCACTCTGCACTGTTGAAAAAGAGAAATGAGTTGCTGTTTCTGCTCCGGCCTCATAATGAGTGTCAAACTGATTCAGACTCACTCTGTGTGTGTTGATCAGGTGTGTCCGTGTGCATGTTGACGTGTGTTGGTGTTGTTGGGCGTCTGTCTGTGGTGGTGATTCGTCTCCTCGCATGGCGTTCTCAGAACGTTCCAGTCACGATAAAACCGTCATCAGCCTAAAATACCTCTCTTGTCTCCTCCAGCTGCCCGCCGCATCATTCCCAGTGGTGGTGAAGATGGGACACGCCCACGCCGGCATGGGCAAGGTAGGACCCGATGATGTCATCACACACACTGCGTCCTGATTGGGCCGTCTGTGAAGTTTGCGAGCGTGTTTGTTTAGTGTGTGTGTGTTGAGGGTGGAGGTCTGTTCCTCTCATGAGCTCAGATCAGTGTCCCTGAGGTTTGGGTGGAGGTACAGTATGATGGGGTTTTCCAGAATCTTCTAAAGAGAAGTGATGTTTCACCTCTTCATCTCATCACTCATTGGTCTTTATAGTTGTCAGATGTGTAAGAGACTGGCTGTAATTCAGCAGCGCTTTAATCTGATCCTCCAGAGCATCATAGTTTATTTACACAGTGTGATGCGTTAGACTTTTCATGATTCACAGATGAATGGAAAGTTTAAAAGAAGAGCAATTATTTGAAATAGAAAATTATTTGTATAACTGCTTTCAACATTGCTAGTAATTATAAAGCAGCAAATCAAATGTTAGAATGATTTCTGATGATCATGTGACACTGAAGACTGAAGTAATGATGCTGAAAATTCAGCTGCGCATCACAGAAATCAATTACAGTTTAACAGATATTCACATAGAAAACAGCTGTTTTGAATTAGAATAATATTTCACATTTTTACTGTGTTTTTGATTCAATAAACGCAGCCTTAGTGAGACTTTCAGAAACATTAAAAACTTGCTCAGTCGTTACACAGTTACAGTGAGTTGGGGTCACAGGGGTCACGGTGTCATGTTCACATCATTGTCTGTAATTTCCTGAAACACAGGAAGTATGTACAGAAGTTCATCAGAACTTTTCCCTTGAGCAGGTTTCACATAAATGACTGGTTTTGTAGTAAATGATAGTAGAATACATTTGTATGTCTTTGCAGGTAATGAAATAAAAGATACTTAAAGAAAGACACTTTTATGATCATGCTTTGTTTTGTAAACACAGTTTTAAAAAACGCACTTTGAATTAATGTCAAATTAAATATACACTCAGTTCACCCTTATTTACATTAGTGTAAAGTATTTTATTGAATGCGTTTTACTGAATGCTTCATTCTGTTGCTCCAGATGGATAATGAGTAATGTTTGATGTGTGTTTGTGTGGCAGATTAAGGTGGAGACGGCCAATGATTTTCAGGACATCACCAGTGTTGTGGCCATCGCTAAAACCTACGCCACGGCCGAGCCCTTCGTCGACTCCAAATATGACATCCGCATCCAGAAGATCGGCAGCAACTACAAAGCCTACATGTGAGAACACGTGTGTGTGTGTGTGTGTGTGTGTGTGAGTGTGAAGCGTCCCTCCCTGCACTGGCGTCTGCTGGGGTTTGTGGGTAACCAGAGTCGCCAGTGGTGTGGCACTGGACAGATGTGATGTAGCATGTGAAAGATGTGAAAGATGCTTGACCCGTGTGTGTGTGTGTGTGTGTCAAAAATCTGTACTATTTTCATATTCCACATTTGTTTGGACCTCGAGAATCGTTATAAAACAGTTCTAACTTAATATTTTTCTAATGTAAATGTGAAAAAAAGCAAAAAAAGTTTTGAATGTGAACATGTTTTTACCACATTATTACTGCGTTTGTCTCTAAATGTTTTAATTTTATCAATTAAAAAAATGACTAATGCTTTAAAATGTTATTGCACATGAATCACCTCTGTTAGATCATGCGTCCACACCAGAAATATCAGATCCAGCCCTGGATGCCAGATCCTGTCAGAAAATATTTGTTTTTTTTGTCTGGCAACAGAAGAGCTACTCAGCTGAATTGTCTAATACCCAAAAATCTGTTAGCAGGAAGTGTTGTCTGGTAGCCAAACCTGTATTAACAGTCTTCTGTCAGCCAAGGAGTTGACTGAGCAAAGCCAGAGAAGAGCAGATGCGTGATGACGATGATGAGTTTATTGGATAGTCTGTTTCAATGCTCAGATTTCATCTGATGAACACACATTCGACAAGTAGCGTTAGACCAAACTGATTCACAACAACATCCATAAACCTTGAGTTTCCATCAACATTCCCTCGTATCGCTGATTCATGAAGACAAACAGGCCTTGAGACACAGTCATAAGACTAAACAATACAAAATTACAAAATTAATAAACAATACAAAACTATAATATAATATAACGGTCTAATACGTTAATGAATCAATGAAGTGAGTATGGAAATGGTTTAAAATGATTGTTTTAAATAATAAGATAGAATAATAAAATGATTAAATGATAAATTATTTTAAATGAATGAGGAGTAAATGAATATAGAACAGGGTTGGAAGTACTTGAATATGACTTTTTGAAATTTAAGGCCTTGAAAATAGCAATACTCCTAAAGAGGTACTGTATCTGTAACTGTTTAACTTTTTAATAAGCTCTTTTCACACAATTAAAAAACATCATTATTTTTAATTATTTATTTATTTTTGCCTATTTTAGTTTAATCCAGTTTAAATTATCAAGGTAAACCTGTAGTAGCACTGACAGTGTCTGTAAACATGGCTGAAGACGCAAAAAGGGGAACAGATGAACCGAATCAATTGAGTGAGTCATTTAAGATGGAAACGCTCTGATTGATTCAAACTCTTGATTACAAGACTTCTCAAAATGCGTACTGAGAAACGTCTCAGAACTTCGAAACGGGTTTGTGATCCGCGCGCTTCCAGTCCTGAACTGAAATGATGGTTCGCGAATCATTATTCAGATCGGGACTTGCGGTTTTGCGCTTCTTTTTTTCTGAATTTTTTTCTTAAACAATAGAAAACATCAAACTGTAAGTGAGATCTCTTTGAAGCCCTTGAACATCAAAAAAGTAGTGCTTTAAAAGTGCTTTGAATTTTTATTTTGCAGAATCTGTATGAGCCCTGATGCAAGAAAGAAAGTAAAACAACACCGGTTGCATATGGTTGCTCTCAGCCAAAAAAAAAAAGAAAATCTTAAGAAATAACTGAAAAAAGATGTGTATTTTAAAACGCTTAAAGCATTTTCTCTTTTGAGTCAAAAAACAAAAAAAACACATCATCATGAAAAGATGGATGTGTGTGTGTTTTAGGAGGACGTCCATCTCAGGGAACTGGAAGGCCAACACAGGTTCAGCCATGCTGGAGCAGATCGCCATGACGGACAGGTGTCAATCACACACACACACACACACACACTCTCATGGATCAGATCAGGTGTGTGTCGGTCAGCTGATCGTCTCCGTTGTGCGTCTGCAGGTATCGTCTTTGGGTGGACTCGTGCGCGGAGATGTTCGGAGGTTTGGATATCTGCGCGGTCAAAGCCGTCCACGGCAAAGACGGGAAGGACTACATCATAGAGGTCTGATCTTTCCCACCGTTCATTACATGTTCCCACAATGCCCTGTGTGGAGATCTGTCACTGCTCAGCTCTATTATAGCCGTCAAATGTTCCTGGCTTCTGCTTCATCATCCGTAAACAGTTTTAGGGGTAATGCATTACGAAAAACAAGTTATGTAATCACATTTCTTTTCCCAAGTAACTAATAAAGTAATGCATCACTTTTAAATTCACAATGAAATATCAGAATTGCTTTTTCCCATATATTCACTGACAGCTCTCCAGTCCCTGTGTTGAGAGAAACTGACACTTCCTTCAGCATGAGGCTTGTTATTTTCACTTTTGGTGTGAAAGGGCGCTTACAGTTGCCAGAATTAAAACTTTTGGGTCTTTGTTTTTAAAAATTAATAAGCAAGCCCTGCCCAGGTGACAAAATGTGATGCAAAAGTTACATAATGCATTACTTTCCATAAAAGTCATTGTGTCCGTGTTGAGTGTGAACAGCGCCTCTCAGTGGACGCAGAAGATCACTGCAGTCTGCAGCACATTTTTATTTCAAATAATGTGAAACATTTTTAAGTACAGTTGTAAACAGGGTTATTATCAATAGCTAATACTAAAAGCATAAAAAAATGCATTGCTTGAAACAAAATTAATGTTTACTGAAAATATATATATATATATATATTACTTGTTTACATTTATATTTGTGACCCTGAAACACAAAACCAGTCATAAGGGTCATTTTTTAATTTAATAAATAAGCTTTCCATTCATGTATGGTTTGTTATAATAGGACAATATTTGAAAAAGATACAACTATTTGAAAATCTGGAATCTGACGGTGCAAAAAAATCTAAATATTGAGAAAATCACCTTTAAAGTTGTGCAAATGAAGTTCTTGGCAATGCATATTACTACTCAAAAATGAAGTTTTGATATATTTACGGTAGGAAATTTACAAAATATTTTCATGGAACATGATCTTTACTTAATACCCTAATGATTTTGGTATAAAAGAAAAATCTTGAATTTTGACCCATACAATGTATTGTTGGCTATTGCTACAAATATAGCCATGATACTTAAGACTGCTTTCGTGCTCCAAATGTGGCCAAGCTAACATTTTTTTCATTTCCCTAAAATAACTAAAAGTGAAAGTGAAATAAAAATGAATAAAAGAGATTTTAAAAAATAAAAGAGATTTAAAAACACACATTTTTTTAAAACTAAAATTAAAAACAGAAATATAAAAATACAATAAAATCAAAATATTAACAAGAATTATAGTATTATATCAGTAATATTTGTTGATCAATAGCATTTGTTGCACTTTATTTTAAATTATTTTAATATGATTTTTACATGCTGTTAGTAAATACAGTCATGTGGAAAAGTTCAGACACCCTATTGAATTTCATGGTTTTCTGTATCAGGACATAATAAAAAAATATCTGGTCCTTGGCAGGTCTTAAAATGTAGAAAATAAATCCTCAGATAAACATCATCACATGACATCACACTGTGTCATTATCTGTTTAACAAAAATACAGCCAAGAGGGAAAGGCCATGTGTGACAAAGTTAGGACGCCCTGTTACACCCTCCACCCAGTTACTTGTAGATCCAATTTTAGCAGCAATAACTTGAAGCATTCATTTTCTGTGTGACTTTATCAGTGTCTCACATCGTTCTGGAGGAATCTGGACCGCTCTTCTTTTCAACGTTGCTCCAGTTTATTGAGGTTTGTGGGCATTTGCTTATGCACAGCTCTCACCACAGCATTTGAGTCAGGATGAGCTCTGGACTTTGACTGGGCTGTTGCAACACCTTGATTCTTTTCTTTTCAGCCATTCTGTTGTAGATTTGCTGCTGTGCTTGGGATCATTGTCCTGTTGCATGACCCAGTTTTGGCCCAACTTTAGATGTGGGACAGATGCCCTCACATTTGACTCTAGAATACTTTGATATACAGAGGAGTTCTTGGTCAACTCAGTGACTGTGAGGTGTTCAGGTCCTGTGGCTACAAAACAAGCCCAAAATGACCAGCCCTCCTCCAGCATGCTTGTCTTTTGGTATGAGGTGTTTGTGCTGATGTGCTCTTTAGGTTTTCACCAAACTTGGCGCTGTGCATTATGGCCAAACATCTCCACTTCGCTCTTGTCTGTTCAAAGGACATTATTCTAGAAGACTTGTGTTTTGTTCAGATGCAACTTTGCAGACCTAAACTGTGCTGCAGTGTTTTTTTTAGATAGAAGAGGCTTTCTTCTGCCAACCCTTCCGAACATGCCATTTTTGTCACATATTTTTCTAATGGTATTGTCATGAACTTCATCATTTAACATGTGAACTGAGGCCTGTAGAGTCTGAGGTGTAGTTCTTGGGTTGTCTGTCATTTCTCTGAGCTCTACACGGTCTGTTCTGGGGGTGAACTTTCTGGGACGTCCACTCCTGGAAGGAGAGGTGTCTGTTTTAAATGTCTTCCACTTGTGAATAAACTTCAAATTATTTGGAATTGGCCATATTACTCTTCTCAGATTGAAAGCAGCAACAACTGCTTCTCTAAGATGATTGCTGATGTCTTACCTCCTTGGCATTGTGTTAACACACACCTGAAGGCTCCAGACCAGCAAACTGACAAAGCTTATGCTTTTCTAGAGGCGCTCAGACTGATGATGATCAGTTAATCAAAGGTGTTTAATTATCAGTGCCTGACTGTTATTTATCCTCTTAATTCCAGTGTTAACAGTAAGGGTGTCCTAGCTTTGTCACACATGGCTTTTCCATTTTGGCTTTATTTTTGTTCAGTAAATAATGACACAGTGCAATTTGTCATGTGTTGTTGTTCATCTGAGGTTTTATTTTCAAAATTTTAAGACCAGCCAAAGACCATTTTTTTAATGATGTCCTGATACGGAAAACCATTGGAATTCAAAAGGGTGTCCTAACTTTTTCTGTCCACCACACAGGATCATTTTCACAACTATATTACACAAGCATTTATTTATTCATGTTTTTTTGTTTGTTTGTTTTGTTTTTTGAAGTAATAAGAATTCATTTTTAATTTGTCATTAAACTTTTTATTAATTTTTATTCAATTGTTTACATTTTCCAATTTTCACACCAAAACAAATAACAATACAGAGCCACATAATACACACCAGAAAATTCACAAAAGACAGAGAAAAAAAAAATAAAATAAAATAAAATAAGATGACATGAAGTCAAAACATTCATACTGGTTTTACTGTGCTGCATGCGATGTTATTTTCATGTTTGTCAGTGCAAAACAACTCTAATGGCTTCATTTTTATGCAAAGCATAATTGTATATTTCCTTTGCTTTGGTGGGTAAATCTGAGCTGTGTGTGTGTGTTTTGGTCAGGTGATGGACAGCTCGATGCCTCTGATCGGTGAACATGTGGAGGAGGACCGGCAGCTGATCTGTGATCTGGTCATGAGTAAGATGGCCTTCGCTCTGCTGGGAGTCACAACGCCGCTCACGTCCACTAAGGTATCGCAATCACACACTCATTTACACTCAACCTGAGCATCAGTCTGTGGAGTTTAACACCTGTGTGTGTGTGTGTGTGTAGACTCAACCTGGACCGCAGACGACTCAACCGAGACGAGCTCCAGGTGAACAACACACTCATAAGCACAGAAAGACGTCTCTTCTGTTCACCAAAGCTGCATTTATTGAATCACAAATACAGTAAAAAATGTGAAATAATATTACTATTTAAAATAACTCTTTTCAGTGTGAATCTGTTAAAATGTAATTTATTTCTGTGATGCGCAGCTGAATTTTCAGCATCATTACTGCAGTCTTCAGTGTCACATGAAGACTTAAAGCACAATAATATTTCACATTTTTGCTGTGTTTAATGATCAAACAAATGCAGACATTTTAAGCAGAAGAGACTCCTAAAACACTCATTTTATTTCCAGTGTCTGCTCAACAGGTGAGTCACTAACGCGTGTGTGTGCAGGTGGTCCTCGTTCGGGCTCTGCTTCTCCGTCTCAGTCGGGTCAGGCGTCTCCTCAGCGCGCCCGATCTGCCACTACCTCGCCCAGTCAAGCCTTCCAGCCCGGTCCCATTCCCTCCAGCGGAGCTGGATCCCAGAAACAACCTGCACAGCTCAAGTAAGAGTCTGTTTATCTCCGTCTTTCAGCGATGAATGATGCGTTTCTGATCTGAGATCAGTGTTGATGGACGCTCGTTGTGTCTTGCAGTAAATCGCAGTCGCTCACCAACACCTTCAGCGAGACGCTGCGTGGAAACCTGACGGACGACGAGGCCAAAGCAGAAACCATCCGCAGCCTCCGCCAGTCCTTCGCCAGCCTGTTCTCCGACTAACGCACGCAAACACACGCTGGTCTGATGGCGGCGCGTCACATCTGTGTTTTTGATCAGTTACAGTTCATTAAATAATCCGCCGTCAAACAAACATACGTGGATGAAGGCCTTTGATGAGCCGTCATCAGTCCATCGTATCTCATGTTTTGTTTTAATGGAAGATTTTTTAGACTTGACAAACCAGCGGCTCTCAACAAGCTTTAAAATAAGTCACATTTATTTCTGCAGCACTTCAAATATTATTGAAAATAAACAGAAAAATAAGAGAATCAGTGATGCAGACTTCATCACAAACTCAATCTGAGCTGTAAAACAGCGTCATTATTCAGATCAATTCAGTTCAGTGTTTATTCAGTTCTGTTTAGTTTAATAACAGTGTCAGTGCTGCAAAATATGTCACTTTTAAGCTCATAAATATAAGCCAAAAAGACCAAAATTCAAGATGAAAAATGCCATTCTATTTATTTATTTGTTTGTTTGTTTGTTTATTTATTTCCTTCCACAGCAATCATTTGTAATAATTGTAATAATTCATGGAAATTTCTATATGGAATATGTTTTTAGTTACTAAATAATTACTGAGTGAAACTATTTTTAAAAACTTTATTCCATTAACACAAAAAAGTGGAACAACCATGTGTGACCATGGACCACAAAACCAGTCATAAGGGCCAATTTGTTAAAATTGAGGTTTTTACATCATCTGAAAGTGAATAAATAAGCTTTCCACTGATGTGTGGTTTGTTAGGATAGTCAGACGAGATTCAGATATTTGAAAATCTGGAATGTGAGGATGCAAAACAATTGAAATATTGAGAAAATCACCTTGAAAGTTGTCCAAATGAAGTTCGTAGCAATGCATATCACTAATCAAAAATTAACTTTTGATATATTTACAGTAGGAAATTTACAGAATATCTTTACTTAATATCCTAATGATTTTTGGCGTAAAAGAAAAATGTACAATTTTGACCCATAAAATGTATTGTTGTCTATCGCTACAAATATACCAGTGCTATTTAAGACTGGTTTTGTGGATTAGGGTCACAAGTGAACTGCAATGAACATTCAGTTAATTTTCTTATATTATTTAATAATTATATTTAATTTATTTTTAAGTCATATACATAATATAATTTAATACAATTATTTATTATGATTTTTTAATAAATGTAATTATTTTTTTTATTATTATTTTAATATATTTATAAATTAAAACTTTTAAAACATTTTTTTGAAAAACTTGTTACAGCCATTAGATACTGTGTCTGATAGTGAAGGTTGAGAGCCGCTGTGATCAACTCTCTCTCTCTCTCTCTCTCTCTCTCGTTTGATTTGTGTTCAGTGATTCAGTGTGATGTTTGTCATGAATCAGATGGGAGTGAATCGGTGCGTTCCTGCAGATTCTCTCTGTCTCTTCCAGCAGGAGCGTGTCGCGTGTCTAAAGCCATCGTCAGATCTGATGCAAACGAGTATCGAGCAGCAATATTCCCGTGCAGGAATAGAGCTCCGTCTTCCACCTGACATCAATCTTCCCTTTATGAAGCTCCACGATCTACTTGAGCTTCTGTCGGTTCTTCTCCGGTGTCTCTGGCGTCTGCTGAATCTGTACCGTTCCAAAGACGTGCAGATACATCTCATTTAAAGCAATGCAGGAGAAGAACATCCTGAAAAACACACACTCTCAGCTAACAGGGAATGTTCTCAGAACGTTCTGGCAACGCTATGAACAAACGTTCTTCCAGTAACATTAGTAGAACATTCGTTATCTGTTCTTTAAAAGTGTTCTCAAAACATTCATTTAACATTTTTAAATGGTACTGTTTGATTCAGAACGTTCATTCAAAAGTAACATTCCCACAGTGTTTGCAAGATAAGATGGAATGAACCGAGAAAATGAAACAACTAAACATTTTGAGCGTTCAGAGAACATAAGGTTTTATGGGAAGGTTAGCTAAATGTTCTTAGAATATATTCTAAGCGTTTGAAATGGGTTAAATGAACCGAACGCTTTTCATTCTGACCTACGTTCAATCTTCAATTTATGAAAGAACCAGTGAGATTGTGTTCATAATTAATATTCACATTAATATTGTACAGTACGGTGTTTGATTTGACGTTTCCGTTCGGCTTTTTAAAAAGGACCAAACTCTCGAGGTGTTCTGTGAGAATCGATTTGCTGTTTTTCTGACGTGTCGTTCGCTTCCGTTTGAATGAATCGCACCGAATAACGCGCAGCGAAGCCATAAAACCAACGACTCGCGCGATTCAAACGCTTCACGTGTCTTGAGTTTCCTTCAGCTCGTGTTTGAGGTTCTTCTGATCATGTTCTGTGCCTCCGACAAACTAGTAATCAAACGTGCTCGAGATTTTGTGACGCTGAATCTTTTATATGATTCTTTCGAATCATTCGGACTTGTTTTCAGAGCTCCGTGTGGATCTTTGCCTCAGTGTTGTTGTCGTCAGGAACGTTTGCATGAACTGTGAGAGGTGTTTTCAGTGATAACAGGTTGTGTGAATGAGAGCAAATGAACTAAGAAACCACAAACAGCCGCGAACGGAAGAACACGAGTTCATTTCTAATTGACTCGGTGAATCAGAAGCAGCTGATATTGGTGATCAATCACGTCCCGGTGTGCATCTAAATGAAGATGCTGAGGTGATTTACCGCGGTAAATGTGGCATGACGCGTCTGTGTTTGTGTATCTCACTGCTTCACGTGTGTCTTCATGTGTTATACACTCTTTCTTCTTTCTGGTTTTGGTTTTATTTTTTATATTCTGTCTCTGATGAATGGAAATGCTATTAAAATCAATCGTGTTTAATATGAACAGCTGCAATTGTGGTTTAATTGCTGTCTGGGAATTGTGAGTGATCTCTTAGCATATTGAATCTACACCAGCAGATTGTGAACTGAGATGAGCGACAGCTTTTTAATGATTATAAAGTGGGTATGCAAATGTGAGACTGAGGTTTATAGTTCAGTAGCAAAGAAATTAATATTTGACTTACATTTTAGAAACACTGACATTGGTCTGACTTATGCTCAAAAATACTTCAAAAGTCAATCTCCAAGAAAACACAGCTTGGTCTATGAAAGAATCTGCGTTTTTGAACAAATCTAGTGAGCAGGGTTGCCAGGTGTTCAAAACAAAACCTGCCCAATTGCTACTCAAAACTAGCCCAATCACGGTCCCTTGGTAAAATTCGCATTCCATGTGCTAAATATGACGTTTTTGAGGTCGTTTTAACCCGCGGCAACGGTTTGAAAAGTAGCCCGTTTCCGTGGGAAAACCGCGGACTTGGCAACACTGCTAGTGAGTCAATGATTCGGTGACCCGTTCTTAAAGACAGTAGCTGCGTACGAAATCATACTTCCAGTATGCGGAGCAGGCGAAAAGTACCCGGATGACCCACTTCATGTGACTTTTACAACACGTCTGGAATTTCTTTCATACTGCACATCTTCATACTGTATAGAATTTACTTTTTGTAGTACCTACTCGGACAGTACGCGATTTCGGACGCACCGAGTCACTTGCTTCGTACCTGAATGATTCAGCCGTTTGAACGAATCGATTGCAAAAATGATTCGGCGACAAAGACAGGGATTTGCCGCCACCTATTGGCGATTTTAATTATTTAAATAATTTAATTTTTCTACATTCTCAACATTTATACTTCAAACATGTTATAAGATTATTACTATTAATATAATGATATTAATTATACCCTAGAGTCTCGTTAAACAGTCTGTAAATGGCACTTTTGTGTTTTTCTGGGCTTCTCTGTAGTGCAAAGATTAATTTTGTTGATACTGATTTCATTTGATCAGTAACGTATTTTTCCTAATGAAGTCTTATGTAACTAAATTTATGGTTTTATTTAAAACATACATTTAAACAGGTAAGAAGAAAAAAGCCTCCTGCAAGTCACTTTATGGGAAGGTTAATATCTGTCATTGATCAGAAGGTGCTTCTAGAAAGAGATGTAAGCGTTCAGCCCTGATATGCTCATTTAGTAACTTATTTATTTACTTTATTTTCATCATAACATTTATATTTCATCTATGATCTCATTATCTATTCCAGATGTAACTCAGTCAGATGATGATGATGTGAGTGACCATCAGCTGTGATTAATCTAATTCAGGTGTCTGATTGTAAATAAATTTGAGTTGCAGTAGTTCCGCTCTGAGCCGCTGGGCGGCGGCAGCACACAGATGAAGAATAACGGGACTGACGGCGAAACCATTGAAGAAAACACACAAACGGTACAAATATATGCTAATCTGTAGTAAACTGTTTTTATGAACACTAGACACAGCTCTGGTAATATTAGTACTTTTTATTGTAGGTTAGGTTGGGTTTAGTCCCGTTTTGAGAGAAAAACCATAAAAAAATAATCAATATGTGACCCTGGAGTCTTAAGTAGCAGGGGTACACACTGTGTGCAGAATTATTAGGCATGTTGATAATCTGGTCATATTTTTTTTCCAAACACATTTTACCAATTCCAAACCACAACAATCTTAATAACTACTGTTAATTTTGTATTTAATTATTTGTAAGTGATATATAATTGTCCGTGAAGGCTGGAAGTGAAAAACTCCTTATATTCAGGTGTGCAGAATTATTAGGCATGTTTTCTTTTACAGATAAAATGAGCCAAAAAAGAGATTTTACCCAGACTGAAAAATCCAAATTATTAAATGCCCATGAGAAGAATGCAATACTAATGCATTACAAGAATTTGCAACGTTAAGTCTTGACCACTGGACAGCGAAATGCTTGTTGAGTCTGCATGGTCAGAAAAAACAGGTGGAGAAGAAAAGATGGATGTTAACTGCAAAAGAATTAGGAATTAAGGTGAAGAATTAGGTGTGACACCATCAGGAACCGTTTCCAGTTCTCCAGCGCCACCATTTTCCAGAACTGCAACCTACCTGGAGTCTTCAGAAGTGCAATGTGTCAGGTTCTCAGAGACTTTGCTTGGTAAAAAATCCTAAAAAATGCCCCTGACTTAATAAGAATAACAAGCTGACGTGTTGTGAAATACATGAAGACAGTTTTTTTTTTTTTTTATTTATTTATTTTTTTTTTTTATAGGCTTTATAGACAGATGAGTTGAGAGTGACTCTTGAAGGACAAGCATCACATCCTCTTGTGCCTCTGATTCAAGAATTTATCTTCCAAAATCTGGCAGTAAGTTTTGGGAGTTCATTTTAGTCCATCTCTGCAAGTCAGACTTTTCAGGATAGGAGACTAAACATGAACTCCCAAAATGTACTGCCAGATTGGAATTGGTAAAATGTGCTTGGTAAAAAAAATATGTGTAGCAATAGCCAAAAATACATTGTATGGGTCAAAATGATCAATTTTTCACCAAAATCATTCGGATATTAAGTAAAGATCATGTTCCATTAAAGTATTTTGTAAATTTCCTACGTAAATATATCGAATCTTATTTTTTTTATTATTAATATGCATTGGTAAGAACTAATTGGAAAACTTTAAATGCAATTTTCATGATGATGTGTACATCTCAATTTTGAAAAACTGACACTTCTTACTGGTTTTGTGGAGCAGGGTCACATATTATAATAGTAACTGCGTTAAACAACATTAGTGATCGTTTCTATTTAAAACCTCTTTAAAAATCATTTCAGTTTTGTCTGTATTTAAACTGATCGTAAATGTTACTAATTCTACTGCGGTTTTTCATCACAGAGATCAAGTTCGCTGAAACACTTTATTCACTTCTCGTCTACAGAAAGAACATCAGCACCGATTCTTTTGATTCGTCTGCAAACGATTCACAGCTTCAGGAGTTTGACTCTCTGTTTAACAGTTGTGACATCAGATCAACATTCTCAGAACGTTCTTCCAGTATTCATTCGAAGTTATCTGGTCTTTAATAATTATTTACACAAAACATTATTTATGCCTTGTTCGTGAAATGTTTTTTCTGTTATGTTTCAGAACGTTCTGGGAATGTTCAAAACTAACCTTCCCATAATGTTTGCAAAATGATATATATTTAAACTGAATGCTTTGAATGCTCAGAAATAATGTTTTCATAACCAACTAGCAACCTCTTAAAACATATTTCTGTTGGTTGTGAGCAGCATCAGACACATTACTAGAGATTCTGATTCACCGATTCTTCTCAAGGTCCACGAGAACGTCATTCAGCAGCCTTACGCCTGATAAGAGCCTGCGCTTGTGTGTGTGTGTGTGTGTGTGTGTGTGTCGCAGCTCTGCGTTTTTTCTCAGTCACCATAGAGAAATGCTAAGTTGAAGTTGAAAACAGGGAAAGGCCTTGGTCTCCATGGCAACAGCAATGCCTTAGTAAACACAAAGAGAAAGATGAGACGCCGAGAGACGGACTGATGTGTGTGTGTGAGTGTGTGTGTGTGTGTGTGTGTGTGTGTGTCCGCAGGTATTTTCTCAGTCCAGGACCGGTTCTGCCTCTCATTCAAATGACATCATGTGATCGAGTGTCGTCTTTGTGTGACCGCGTTCTAACACACATCAGTCAGTGAGTCTGAACTGAAGTAAATGAGCAGAAGCACAAACATCGAACAAAGCTTCTCCTCAGTGTTTGCGATCGTGCGGAGGCTCTTCCTGTGCGCTGAGCCTCTATTTCCTGTCCGAGAGCTTCATTTCTACTGGATTTGTGCTGCTTGAGTCGCCTGTAATGGAAAATTATAATGTCATCCACTCAAGAATGCTTCTCTCCTTCAGGACACTTACAACAAGTGTGTGTGTGTGTGTTTAAAACCAAACACGATGAACACAGTCATTCTACCAAAGTCCAAAAAATACAGTCTAAAATCCCTGATGTTTCAGAAAGCTAGAGGAAACGTCTGACCGCACAGGAAATGCACTTTATTTCATTCAGACGGAATTAAACCTGGTTTCCTGAGTGTGTAAGTGTGTGTGTCTTGGTATTCACTATGTTATAGGGTCCAAATGTTGGTCCAATTTTCACTTTGTGGGGAAATTTTTGATTCCCATATGGAAACAAGCTTATGAAGTGTTTTGAGAATGTAAAAATGTGTTTGGGTGTAGGGTTAGAAAATACAGTTTGTACAGTAGAAAAGCCATTACGCCTATGAAATGAACCCATAATAGTAGGAATAGCAGTGTGTGTGTGTGTGTGTGTGTGTGTGTGCGTTAATGAAACGGCTCATTTTAGTCCGTCGTCTTAGTAAAGGTCAGCCGCTGTCAGTCTTGTGCAGCAGGATGTTGCTCGGCCTTCTGGGACGCCGCAGGAGAGCCAAACAGATGCTGAGACGAGACACGGATGCTGCAGGCCCGTCCTGATCTGTGTGTGTGTGTGTGTGTGTGTGTGTGTCTAGAGACGGTGCATGATTCCAAACTGTGTTTTTGCACCCTTAAAGAGCCCTTCAGGAAGGGAACAGCATTTATATTGCGTACGAATTAACAGTGAACAGCTGAAAAATGCTTTAGTAAATTGATATTTTGAAGGTACAGTATGGAAGCATCTGCTAAATGCATGAATGTGAGTTTGATGTGTGTGATTCTGTCTGCTTTTGGACGCCGACGTTGAGTTTGTGGTTTTCTGTGGTTTCTATTCTCAGACAGACGTGTGTGTAATTATCCTGTGTATGAACACGACACACCCGGCACACAGGACAACACCCACACACACACACACACACACACACACATTCTGCTTCTCCAGTGCTCAGACAATTCATTTCACATGCATTGATAATAATTATGCTGCTTTGCGATACTCTTTTACAAAACAAGTTTTTGGATGCTTATTACATTGAATTTAGTATATATATCAGTGTTATTTTAGTATCTTTGATATACTATTATAGTTTTTATTATTTGGATCACAAAGCCAGTCATAAGGGTCTATTTAAAAAAAAATGTTAAGCTTTCCATTGATGTGTGGTTTGTTATGATAAGACAATATTTGTCTGAGATACAACTATTTGATCTGGAATCTGAGGGTGCAAAAAAATCAAAACATCTAGAAAATCACCTTTAAAGTTGTCCAAATGAAGTTCTTAGCAATGCACATTACTAATCAAAAATGAAGTTTTGATATATTTACAGTAGGAAATTTACAAAATATCTTTATGGAACATGATCTTTACTTAATATCCTAATGATTTTGGGTATTAAAAAAGATAATAATGTTTTTGGCTATTGCCACAAATATACCCGTGCTACTTAAGACTGGTTTTGTGTTCCAGGGTCACATTTTAGAATTAGTTTCTCTTTTCATTTTAAGTTTTGGTAAATTAGTTGTCTTTTTTGTTTTGTGTTTTTAACATGTCCATATAGTTTTTTTTTAAAATTATTTTTCATTTGTTAGTTTTAGTTTATTTAGCTATTTTAGTACTTTAAACTAACATAAAAAAAAGAGAGAAAGAAATGTTGTTGCTGAAATAATTTTGTAAAAGTATTTTTTGTTCCAAGTAGGTTTCAATTTTAGGTACAAATAATAACTGCCAACTACCTAACTAACTAAATAAATACATATATGTTCATTAGTTAATGCATTACTGTCAATGTCAAAATAAAAACGAGGGCATGCATTTTAACATTTCACGTTGTATTCATTCACATTTATGCATGAATGTGGATAAGTAGTAAACGGTACAATTATAAATTAATATTAACCTAGATTAAGAAGTTTTTATCATCACTAGTTCATGATAATTAATGCATTAAGGGTCAATTTTACAAAAAAGTAACGCTTTCCATTGATGTATGGTTTGTTAGGATAGAACAATATTTGGTCAAGATACAACTATTTGAAAATCTGGAATCTAAGGGTGCAAAAAAATTAAAATATTGAGAAAATTACCTTTAAAGCTGTCCAATTGAAGTTCTTAGCAATGCATATTACTAATCAAAGATTTAAGTTTTTCTAATGATTTTTGGCATTAAAAAATTGACCCATACAATGTATTTTTGGCTATTGCTACAAATATACCCGTGATACTTAAGACTGGTTTTGTGCTCCAGGGTCACATTTATGCATAAACATGGATTAACAGTAAACAGTATAATTATAAATTGATATGAACCTAGATCAAGAAATGCTTAAGAAAGGTATCTCTAGCTCATAAAAAATGATGTGTTTTTGTGTTTGTCTGAAATGCTCATTTTAGTCATGCAGTTGTACAGTATGAAGTCTTTAATGATTTGATCACACAGTTTGAAGCTGCCACGTTAGTGCATTGACTGATTACCAGGTTAGTAGTCTGTTTGTGTTTTCTCATTCTGATCCTGTGAGATTTCACCGTGATGTTTGTGTTTCTATCAACTGCAGATGAACCAGGAGACGAATACAAACCAGCAGCTGTTTTCTTTTCATATGTATGAGGCTCACACACACATTTCTGCATATTTCTGTGGGAAACTCCTAGAGAAAATCTACGATACACGGAGAACACGCTCAGACGTCTTTACTGTACACATGAATAGAGCTCTGGAGTCATTAAGGCAGAAATCTACACGTGTTTGTGACAGTCAGGAGTAGGAGGAGAAAAACATGTGGACATGATCTGTCCTGAAACAGGAGAAATATGTCTGTTGATCTGAGATATCATCTGGAGACATTCCACCATCCTCGTTTGAAGTCAGAGAGCCGCGATTATGAACGGGATAGCGCTTTATTTGACGGCTCAAAATATCTGTTGGGTCAACACGCGAACGAGGATGCGGGCCATCTGATATATATCTGTGTTGACATTTCACACAATCCTTCAGTTCAGCCGTAAGAACAAATATACAGCCGCGGGCTTCAGACCGTGGAGAAACACGCAGAGAAAACACACCACGTAGACGGAGAAACACGAGGCACTGATGCGTCTGCGCAGCTCACAATCCAGCGCTGGTGTCTGAACCACAAAAAAACCTGCTTCTTCCTCACTACGCTTGTCTTGTTTTCCAACGTAAAAGATACTTCAATCAAAATACTTTTACTTCAGAAGCAAAACAAATTGTTTCCTGAAAAATGTATAAAAATTAAGCAAGTCTACCTTGAAACTAGAACAAACATCTGCCAATGCAGTCAGAAAAATCACCCTCAGCTCATCCAAGATGTAGATGCATTTGTTTCTTCATCAGACTTGGAGAAATGTGTCATTCCATCACTTGCTAACCAATGGATGTGAATGGGTGCCGTCAGAATGAGAGTCCAAACAGCTGATAAAAACATCACAATAATCCACAAGTAATCCACACCACTCCAGTCCATCAGTGAACATCTTGAGAAGACAAAAGCTGAAACAAATCCATCATTACAAAACATTTTGAACTAAAATACAAATCCATAATCCATAATAACGCCTCCTCCAGTGAAAAAGTCAATCTCCTGTTGTCTCTCTAATCAAAATCCAGCCATACATTTGTTTAAAGCTGATTTGTTTTAGCTTGTAAACGGTGCTTGATCTGTGCAGATTTCTCTCCTGATTCAGACCAGACCACTTTTTCACTGGAGGAAGTGTTAGGATGGATTATGGACTTGTATTTTAGTTAAAAACGTCTCTTAATGATCAGCTTTTGTCTTCTCAAGATATGAACTGAAGGACTGGAGTGTTGTGGATTACTGTGATGTTTTTATCAGCTGTTTGGACTCTCATTCTGACGGCACCCATTCACATCCATTGGTGAGTAAGTGATGGAATAACACATTTCTACAAGTCTGATGAACAGTGATGGGCATGTTACTTTAAAAAAAATAATCAATTATATTTACTAGTTACTACTCACAAATAGTAACTGACAAAATTACCAGGGAAAGCAACTATTGTGTTACTTAAAAAAAAATTAAAATATGTCAAATAACTTGAATGTCCCCAATATTAAATATTTTAAATGAATGAAATGGACACTAAATATAAAAAAATATTACTATAAAACATTGTACAGTATTTTAATATTGCTGTGGGACAATGTGAGAGACACCAATCAAATTCAGTGCATTATTGCAAATATTACCATCATCATTAGTTAGTACATTTTTGATAATTTAGCATTAAACTTGAGTATTATAAATTTAGTAATTAGAATAACCATGAATGAATGCATATTTGTCATGTTGACTGAACTTAGGACTGGTGGTGGTGCTTAAGATATTGTTTGTAATTTAGTGTTTCTATAAAAATAGAAAAAACAAAAAATAATACTAATAAGATAACAAAACTACTACAAAGTGTACTACTAATAACATTATAAAATGCACTAAGGATTAATGCGCTGCTGGGTTCATGAATATTAATCAATGCTGAAATCAAAACAGGGACGATAATAGCTGAGCCCCAGCCAATGAGATTGCCGTTTGCATATTAGTCCCGCCTACTACTGGAGAAACCCGTAGTTCTTAAAAGCTGAAGAATTCTAAAGAAGAATTCTACATTGTAATAGGGGAAACAGTCATTCGATTACTCGTTACTGAAAAAAATAAAGCCGTTAATAATGCTGTTTATTTATAAGGCCGTTATTCCCATCACTGCTGATGAAGACACAAACATCTTATATGAGGACATTTTCAGCACATTGCCATTTTTGGGTGTACTGTCACTTCAAAGAAAGTTTTTGCACTGGAAAACAAGACGGATAGTGAGGAGGCAGCTCATGTTTTGCAGTCTTGTCTTTAGCTGCTGATCTTGGTGAGCATCTTGTTGATGGCCTGTTTGACGTGCGTGGTGGAGCTGCGGCGCCGGGTTTTGCCCTGAACGGCGCGTCTGCGGCGGATCTCCCTGCAGAGCTCGTGGAAGGCCTCCGCCACGCCTCCGCCCGTCCCCACCTGATCCGCGCACGCCGAGCACTCGTAGAACGCGCAGGCCATGTCGGCCGCCAGCCGCTCGCCCTCCTCCGTGGCCACCTGCCGGGCGTGCTCCAGATCCGCCTTGTTTCCCAGCAGCACCAGCGGCACGTGTTTGGGCCGCTTGACCTCGTCCAGGAGGCCCTTCAGCGGAACCACGTCCTCGAAGCTCCCGCGGTCCGTGATGTCGTAGACCAGGATGAAGCCGTCGCCCCAGCGCATGTGACCCTCCTTCTGGAGCACGTCCTCCTGAAGAACACAAACATGACGTTAATAAGGTCACCTGACCTGTGGGTGTGGCCTAGCGCTTAAAAACGAGGGTTGCAGGTTCAAACCCGGTTCGTCACTGGGTTTTTACCGTTAACTAAAACTAAAATCGTTAAAAACTGTGACTTCAAATAAAAACCTAAAACTAATAAATAAAAATTAATAAATATAAACATATTTAAAAAATAAAGACTAATAACAATGACAATAATAAAAAGTTTGAACTACAAGTGAAAACAGAAAATATAATAAAAGTTCATTTAAAATCTTAACGAAAACTATAATATTGTGACAAATTAATATTTAAACTAGACATTAATATGATGAAACCATTGTATTATAAAAACATTTTTAATTGTGTCTTATCTAGTAAAAGCATCTAAAAATCCTTTAAAACAACAAGGTTAATTGAGATGCAACACTACATACAATATTCAGTCTTGTTTTCATAGACTGTACTTTTAATATTAATATTTTGTCTCATTGCATTGGACAAAATGTCATACTACAGCCAAAACACAGCGCTAGAAGAAAATATATGTGAGCCTAGATCACAAAAACTCTTAAGTAGCAATAGCCAAAAATACATTGTTTGGGTCAAAATGATTGATTTTTCTTTTATGACAAAAATCATTAGGACATTAAGTAAAGATCATGTTCCATGAAGATATTTTATAAATTTCCTACTGTAAATATATCAACACTTAAGTTTTGATTAGTAATACGCATTTCTAAGAACTTCATTTGGACAACTTTAAAGGCGCTTGTCTCATTGCTTTGATTCCAGATTTTCAAGTAGTTGTCTCTCAGCCAAATACTGTCCTATTATAACAAACCATACATCAAAGAAAAGCTTATTTATTCAGTGTTCAGATGACCTCAGTTTTAAAAATGTAACTTTATGACTAGTTTGGTGGTCCAGGGTCACATATATAATCAGAAAAAGAAAAAACAGAGAAATAAACATTTAATTTAGATCGTAACATCTCTTTGAAATTGAGAGAAAGGGGATTAGTTAATACCTTGCATTTGTGGACAAAATATTTGTCAAGTATAATTAATTAAGTTGCATGCCAGTTTTAAACACTGGTTCAATAAGAATGGATATTAAATGTTCCTCTTCTCTCATTTATAACCAATCAGCGTCAGAGAAAGCCATTTCAGCCAATCAGCTTTCAGAGTCACTTGAGAGCGCCATCAGAATGTTTGTAGAACTGGGGAACGGAGACTTGAGTAAACATAACAACTAAATATAAATTACTGAAGGATCTGATGAGAAATCAGACTGAAACAAAACAAGAGTTTAGGTGAGCACATGAGCATTTGAGGTGAGCAAATGGTTTATTGATGATTTGACGCTGCATCACATTGAATATCGCTGATTAGAGAGATTATAACGCATCCTTAATTGCTATATGGATTATCTGAAGTTGTCGCAGGATATCTAGATGCAAATATATAAAACTACCCCTGCTGCAGTGTGTTATTGATGATGTGCACGGCTGTTTTTAGCGCACCTGTCCCGCTGTGTCCAGAATCTCCATGCTGACGGTCTCATCGTCGATGTTGGCCTGATGGCGGTAAGTGGACTCTGTCAGACAGACATAAAGCTGTGTTAGCGGTCAGGTGTGACATTCACCTTCATACAGGCTGTAAGAGAACATCCGTGGAAACACACGCTGAGGTGAACGGAGATGCGAATCGACTCCGAACCGAATCACAGCGGCTCACTCAGATCTTTCGTACGTATTCACCACTGATCTATATGTGGTATTCGCCCAGCTGGACTCAGTTCCCAAATGAATCGATTCTTCGCTTCCGACGTGTTCCGAATCATGAGTCGATTCCACTCCAGGGAATCTGTTCATTTGAAGCAGTGTTGCCAAGTCCATGGTTTTTCACGGGTTGTGTTTCATGTCCGCAGGTTTAAGCGACCTCAAAACGTGATATTAAGCCCCTGGAATGCAAACTGTACCAGGCGAACCCTGCTGCCAAAAAAAAAAAAAAGTGTATTTTACCCCCAGAATGCGATTTTTACCGGGGCCAGTTTTGAGTAGCAATTGGGCGGGTTTTGTTGTGAAAACCTGGCAACCCTGCTTTAAACATACAACTGCAGCGCTGACTGCAGCACAAAACGTTCTGTGCTTTTTTTGAACATCTAATTTATTTTATTCTGAAAGCAGTAAACCCATATATCTAGTGTTGTTATTAATATTAATGAAACTAATAAAGCATGCATATTGATGGAATGATCCAAATTATCAATCAAATGTTATCAAAGTTGTATCTTTTTTGACAATAGTGTAGTAACTTGACCATAATTTATAAAAGCTTGTTTTCAACATAGGATTTAAAAAAACTGTCATTTTTACTTAGTGAGAAAACCTACATTTATAAGAAAAAAAGTCCAAATAGTAAGATATAAACTTGCAATTGCAAGAAAAAAAGTCAGAATTGTAAGATTAATAACTCACAATTGAAATTTGTGGGGGAAACAAAAAAAATGAATTTTGATAAGATACATAAACTCATATAAAATGTTACCCTTTGAATTGCTAGAACAAAAAACTGAATTCTGAGTTTACATCTCACAATTCTGTTTTGTTTGTTTCTGCCATGGAAAAAAAAGTCATTTTGACTTTATCTCTCAATCTGAACTCAAGTCGCAATAAATATATCTTTTGTTTCTTTGAACAGAAATCTTCTTGCAGTTGTCCATAATTTTAAAGGAAACTATCAATTTAATTGCATTTTGCGAATTAGTTACAACTTTGTATATTTTATATACATGTCTTGGAATGAAATTATATCAACAATGATTTTTTTTTTAATAAGATATAAGAAGTGATTCTTAGAATTGATTCCAGAACCTGGAATCAGAGCAGCACTATAACAGCATGACCCAGGTGCATTGTGGGACATTGGCTCTGTATTGACCGTACGTCACCGCTCGCATGAGCTGCCAGCACACAATCGCATGCAAAAGCCATCAAACACTGGCTGTGGCTGCGTGCCGTCTGAGGATTGACGTCCTGGACAGAAACGCAGTGTGAATGAACGTGTTTATGAATGTTTCTCCAGCGCCAGTCCAAACGTCTGCTGGTTCTCCGCCAGCGTATCATTCACTCACGAACGTCGGTTCCTCCTAATGTGAACACAAAGAATGAAACCCTCAGCCCTTTGAAGGAATAGTTCAACCGTAAATGATCATTCTGTCATCGTTCGTGTCATTCCAAACCCAGATGACTTTCTTTCTGTCTTCCTTTCTTTCTCCAGGTTGCTCACGCTGTTGGTGACAGGCCGTCCAGCTCCAGAAACACCATAAAGCATCACGTCCGTGTGATACTGTGTGAGGATTCTTCAGGTTCTTTGACGCATTTGAGTTTGGAACAACAGTATAAATTATTCCCTGCTACCTGTAAACAGCTTGGCTTCTATTAAACTCAGATTCAGACTCGTTTTATCTGAGGACACAAATGAATCGTTCTTTATTCCCTGCAGGCGTCTGCGGCGGCGAATTCAATTACGCTTGATGGGTAAGAATGCTCCGGCGTGTTTATCAAAGAGACCTTTACATCCATTTATATTCCACGTGAGCTTCATGTCTCCGTATTTCACTCGCTCGTGAACGGCGTAAACGGTTGATCTTACAGCTCTTCTCGTCTCACTGGGACGTTACATTAGTCACATACAGCTGCGCCCACAGGACGACTGGCATGTACATTTACAAGCAGGTAAACGTTATCCATTTATGTTGTGATAAACATTCAAAATGTGATTGTGTGTGTGTTTGTGTCTCACCGAGCGTAGGGTCGTACTCCCAGATGAATCGTTTGGTCAAGAATCGAACCACCAGAGCTGCACAGAAACACACAGAGAAAGTGATGCTCAGGATGAACTTAAGACCCAGAACATACTGAACACATCCACACAAACTCTACAGACACCGGCTGGACTCAGGTCAGTTGAAGGATCTTTCCACACAAACATCAAATGATTCCACACATACATTTATTAAAGATGCAGATGGAGTAAATTACAACAACGTTTTAGTGCCACGTTAAAAAATGTAAAAAAAAATCGAAGATTACAAGAATAAAGTTAAAAATGACAAGAATAAAGTCAAAATATTACGGCAATAAAGTCAAAGTATTACAAGGATAAAGTCTAAATATTTTGAGAATAAAGTCAAAATATTTCAAAAATAAAGTCGAAATTACGAGAATAATAACTAAATCATTTGTAATTACAATAGATGTGATATTTTAACTTTTTTCTTTTAATATTTCGACTTTTTCCTCATACTATTTCAACATTATTTTCATAGTATTTTGACTTTATTATTGTAGTATTTCGACTTTATTCTCGAATATTTCGACTTTTTTCTTGTATTTCGACATTATTTTCATAGTACTTCGACTTTATTTTTAAAATATATTGACTTTTTTTCTCATAGTATTTCGACTTTATTCTTGAAATATTTAGACTAATCTTGTAATCTTATATATATATATATATATATATATTTTTTTTTTTTTTTTTTGTTTGTTTTTAATGTAGCACTAAAATGCTGTTGTAGTGAATGCACTATAGAGTTGTGCTGTCAGAGTTGTTTATTTGTATTATGAATAGGGCCTCTTCTCCAGCACTGTTGGTTCCGGAAGTGTTTTTCCCATTACTTTTTCCCTTTGGGAATCTAAAAAGTTACTAAAAGTTACAAGCCGTGAACCAGCGGCGTTTCTGCTGAAAACATTGATTTAAATGCGCATGACGCAGAAGCGGAGCGGCGCAGGTATGTGGGTGTCAGTGAATGTGAAGCTGTGTGTGGATGGAGTGAATCTCCGCTCTGCAGGAGCTGAATGAGCGCCGCTCTTTTATGCTGCTGTCTGAAATAATGAGCGTGTGGGAGAGCAGGTGACCTTCCTTCTCGTCCTCTGCATCCTGCGCTTGAAGACTGAACAAAAATAGCGGCGGCGGTTCTGCGGCCCACGGAGACGCGCGTGGATTCTCTTTGACGGGAGGTCGGGCCTCAGTCGAGCGGTTCACATGCAAACAAACGAGCGCAGTGAATCCGCTTACGTAAAGGGGCTCAGATTTCATCTGCTTCCACTTAAAACGTCCTGCAGGAATGTGTGTGTGTATGTGTGTGTGTGAAGAACGTGTTCCCCTCCACCTTCATATTTGACTCCTGGTAAAACATCTGCTGACAGCTGGAGCGCAGCGCTGATTAATGACGCTGGTTTACTGCGGGCTAATCAACACACGGCAGCGTCTCCTCAAAACCTCCAGATGAGGAAATAAATGGCAGCGCAGAAATAAAACAAAACAAGTGTTATATAATATGCGAGTGAATGGCGTGTACAGCACTCGTTCATCTGACAAACTAGCTGACGTCCGTTCACTGTAAATAGGGTTTTTGGCTTTTTTTGTGTGTGTGTTTGCATTTATTAGTTATAGTTATTTTAGTACTTTAACTTAAACTAAACAAAAGTACCATGGTAACTAGCTGAAACATAGAAGTTTTTATTTTCAAAGTAAATTCAAGTTTAATTCAAAATAATAAAATTAAAATTAAAATTAAAATGAAAAAAAAGTTCATTTAAAATGATAAAATATGTAAGTTACAAAAAGTTTAAGTTAAACGTTATATCACTTAATGTTTTTGTTGAAAAAAGTAAATTTTATTTCACAAGATCAGTAGTTCAGAATTGACTAATTCATCCAAAAATAATCATTTTCATCTTTTCAGTGTTTTTCTACTGCGAAACACAAAGAATAGCTTTTGTTTTTGTTCATGCAGTGGAAGTCAGTGCGGTCCAGTGTTGTTTGGTTCCCAACATTTTTGTGTTTAACAAGGAAAAAAGTCTTTTGGAACAACACTAGGCCTAGTAAATGATGACAAGATGATTATTTGTGAGTGAACCCGTCTGTTATTAAAAGCTGAACAAGAACAGTTAGTAGTAATAAAGAAAAACTACAACAAATAAGCTTTTCATGTGTTATTATAGTTATTTTATGAATAAAATGCTTAGTAACTGATTAGATTTTGATGTGTCTTCATACATACTGTGTATAAAACTGTATCCCACAATGCAGTTTTGTATTTTTTGTAAAAAAAAACAAAACAAAACACACATTTTCACCATGTATATATTTTTTCGAACCTTCAGTGTATATGAGGAATAAAAGTAAAGATTTTGGTGTGTGTAACAAAAAAGCTCATTAAAGATATGGATTGAAATGGAAATCTAACTACGCAAATATATAAAATGCAATGAAATAAACTCTTGTTTATTTGTGATTTGGCTGCTGTTCCTGTCTGTGCTGCTCCGCACGGATTGCGCTCATTTATCATCCCACTCCATTAACTTCCTGTCCAGCACAACAGTGAGTAACGACACACGGTATCTGAGCCGCTTCGGCCCGCAAACAGCCCGTCTGTCTGATCGTCTGTGTTTCAGGTCTGATCCCGTGGGGCGAAACCGGACGAGAGACGCAGCAGAATGAGATTCCAGTGAGGAACGGTCTGAGAAATCACTCTCGAGAGAAGAGATGTTTGTGTCATCTAATGCACTATAAAAATATATTTTAAAGTTGTAAATAAAAGATTATTGGAGTACATTTTACAAAAAAAAAAAAAAAAAAAAACTATTTCAGTCTTTCTACTTTCACATTCAATTCAGTTTTTTGCTGTTTCTTTGTAACAGTTTGGGAAATTGTTCCCAAACCAGTTTTCAAACACTTTGTGGCATTCAGCTGCGAGTTAAACTTTGCCTAAAACGTTGAGTGATTTACACGTTTTTAGCTGGGGAAAACAATTCAGTGGTGTTGATGACATCATCTGGTCCTCAGAGGCGGGGCCTAAAACAAGAACCTCCCTCATCCTCAAACAGATAGAAATCTCAGGTGAGTTATATTTGTGGAGTCTTTCAGCTGGCGTCTTTGTCTATTTATATGATGTTGTTTCTTTATCATCCTAAAGCATTTGTTTTGTCTTTGTAGGACGGATCTGAGCAGCTGCTGACTTTCTGATAGCTGCACTGATTCTGACAGGACATGCTGGTTGTTCCATGTGTTATGTTTGGGGTTGTTGATGCGTCGTGTGCTATTTCAAGCCCGGACTTCACGGTTATGAATCGCCTTCTCAAATCCCATTCAGAAGCCTTGTGTTTGACCCACATTTCTCCATGGTCAGGTCAAGAGACTAGAGTATACTCTGAGTCATGAAGATGTTTGATTGGTCAGATGCTGAAAGTGCCTCGATATGATAAATTAATGACATCAGAAGTGGATTATGAAGACAAACAGAGTATACAAAGAGTATTTTTGGTCTTGTTTTTCCAGTACAAACATCTAAACATTGTGAAAGCATGAATGAAGAGAGTTTGATGTCGTGGTGTCTGTTGTTGTTAATGTCATTAGACAAACAGGCTTCGTTATCATCAGTGGATTGATTGGCTTGTGCTGCAGATGATCTGGATGTTTGTTCGTGGAGCTGCTCTCATTCTGGTCTGTTTGGAGCAGATTTATCATTTTCCACTGAATTTAGCTGCAGGATCAATGGATCTCATGTTTACCCTTATTCTTCCCAGAAACTCTCACGTCTATCCCAGCATGCCTCGTTTTGAGCCGATCGAGAGATCAATTAGCACCGGGGGGTCTGAACGTGGACGGGAGCGTCTCTGTGATCGATCTCTCCAGCGAGCGTCACTGAGCGCTGAGGGCATCGATGAGCCATAAACGGCAGATCCCGAGGAGCGTTTGTTCAGAGTCGGCGAGTCCGAGAGCTGAAGCATAATGTTTACGCGCGTCTGCTCAGCCTGTGTTTGTGTCTCTGACCGTCTGTTCACAGCGTAAACAGATTTACTGCTGAAGATGCTGGAGTCACTTCCTCTCGCTGAAGGTCAGCAGCCTGTGTATCTTGCAGAACCTTCCCAGAAGGCCTATGGCCAGCGGATGTTCTCTCGGGCACGTTCGCGCTCCACGTTTGCTTGAGGTCAGGAGCTAAACTGAGATGTCATATGTAGCAAATCCTAGCAACTAGCCTGGAACTTGCTTTACATGTTAAATCAGTTTGCAACTTGTCAAAACATGATAGCAATTGGCAGAACATGCTACAAACATGTTCAAGCATGCTAGCAGCATTCTAAACCATGTTAAAAATTATCAGTGTGTTAAAACATGCTAGCAACTTGTCGAAACATGCCAACAATGTGTTAAAACATGTTAGCAACATGTTAGAAGGTCAAAAAATGTTAGTGATTGTCAACATGTTAGCACTGTGTTAAAACATGCTAGCAACTTGTTCAAACTTGCCAACAACATGCTAAAACATGTTAGTAATAGGTAAAACATGTCAGAAATGTCCTAAAAATATGTTAGCAACTTGGCAAAACATGCTAGAAATGTTCTAAGGCACGCTAGCAACTTAAAACATGTTAAAACGTAGTAATTGGCAAAGTATGTACTAAGAATGTTAGAAATGTGTTAAAACATGCTAGCAACATTCAAAACCATGTTAGAATGCAAAAAAAAGTTAACCACTGTCAAAACGTTATCGGTGTGTTAAAACATGCTAGCAACTTGTTTAAACATGGCAACATGTTAAAAAATGTTAGCAACTGGCAAAACATGTTGGAAATGTACTAAAATATGTTAGTAACTTGTTAAAACATGCTAACAATGTTCTAAGACATGCTAGCAATGTGCTAAAACATGTTAAAACATGTTAGTGACTTATCAAAACGTGCTTGTAATTGGTAAAATGCCAACAGTGTACTAAAAATATGTTAGCGACTTGTTAAAACAGGTTAGCAAAGTGTTATATGTTAGCATCATGCTAAAATGTTACAAATGCTGTCAACGTTAAAACATGCGAAAAAACATGTCAGCAGCTTGTTAAAACATGTTAACGACATGTTTATACATTCTAACAACTTGCTAAAATGTTAATGTAACTTATTAAAACATGTTAAAACATGCTTGCAGTGTTCTAAAACATGCTAACCACTTGCTGAAATGTTATGTTTCTTGTCAAAACAAGAAACATAATCTTATGTGAAATGTTATGAACTTGTCTAAACATGATAGCAATTGGCAAATTATTAACAATGTTCTAAAATATGTTAACAACTTATTAAAACATGCTAACAAACATTTAGCAACATGCAAGAAACATGTTAGGGTTAGGGTTATAACTCATATTAGCAATGTGTTGAACATACTAGGAATGTGCTAGCAGTGTGCTATAACATGTTAGTAACATTTCATTGAGTTTCTCTGAGTTATTGTGAACTTTCAGCTGTGGGTTTTTTTCTGTCAAGCCAACATCAGTTTATCAAACTTTATTCTTCTAGTTGATCAGCTGCTGTTTTATTAATTACTGTTGGTCAGACTGTGCCGCACCGCGTCGATCAGAAATGAACGTGGCCTCTATTTTCCCTCGACTCTCATTCACGCTTTAATGCACAGAAATAATTATACATGTGAACATCACAATGGTCCATTCCAGCCGCAGTTAATGTCCACAGATGGCGTTTCTACAGCTCTTCTAGACATTCATCACGCCGTTTTTATTTCAGCACTGCGTTTGATGCGTCAGCTTCATCTGGAGCTAAGTGAATCCATTATCGGAGCGTACTGTGTGAAAAATGTTCACTGCCATCATGTGCTATATGAAGTATTGTAAAATTGCTGGCTAGTCAGAAACTGGACAAGAACGCAAATGTGATTTCATTTAATCTGAAAATCTAACTTTTTCTTGCAATTCTGTGACGTAAAGTAAAAATTGAGAGGTATAAACTCGAAATTGGGAGAAAAATCCTTCTTTCTGTCAGTCTGATGACTGTCGCTGAGCCTCGTTATGCAGAAATCAGAGCTAAATCCAATTAATTAGTGTCATTAAGGCAACACTGAAACACGTGCGGCGTTTCTAAATGACGCTCGTGTGTTTATATAAAGCTAAAGCGGCTGTGATTGTGTTAATTCAGTATGGTGCGGCCGGACCGTTCCTGTAGAGACCGAGAGCTGAAGAAAGTCCAAACATGCGGCAGATAATGAAGTGATCTGATTAAACACTGAAGCTCGTTTGCGCTCGTCTCTCGGCCCCGTGTGTGTCCGGCCCTTACAAACAGCAGCACAATAGCAGAAGAATAGAGCGCATTCACACCAGCCCTGTGAAGAACCCTAAGTAGGGCGCTTCAGCGGCTCCGGTTTCACACGCTAGTGAAAACGACACGGCTCACGGACGTCACACGCTCGCGGCGATCACGCTTTCCCACGCAGAGCTTCAGAGCCATCGTCGCTCGTGTGATCACCTCCATAAACGCATCAAAAACAACTAACTTCTCATTGTTTGTGAGGGTTTTTGCACTTGCATCTAATATGAGAATCAGACCAGGATTATCAGAATTAACTTTTGGCAAGGGAACATTTTTTCATTATAATTAAGCTTTATTTGATACACTCTCCACCGGTTTAACAGACAAGGCTTAAGCCTAGTCCTAGACTAAAATGTAAGTCTGAGCTGTTTCAAGTGAATGACTGATCTTAAAATATATCAGTGCCCTTGTTTTGTCTCAGGATGCACACAAGTAATTCCTAAGGCACGTTTATAAAAAAAACTTGAATGTCCTATGGCCTAATGGCCGATGAAACCAGGCTTAAAATAACTAAAGTTAAAACTGAAATAAAAATGAACAAAAACATTTAAAAAAAACCTCAAATTAATAAATGATTATACTAAGTAAAAACAATTGATAAAAAACAAATAGAAATAAAAAAACTAATACAAATGACAAACACTAAAATTAAAATATTAATTAAAATTATAATAGTATATCAATTTTACTAAAATAAATCTAATTCTTAAAGCTGTTATTTTAACATCAAGATACTATTATTGTTTTCGTTGATATTTTTATTTCTTTATTTTTGAATTTCAAAGTTTTAAAAGTGTTGTTTTGTCATTTATATTTGTTTGATTCGTTTGACTCTTTAACTGTTTTTACAATTTCAAACTCAACAAACTTGTGTCTGTCAGAGTTTCTGATGGTAAAGTGTTTTGCAGTGATCTAATGACATCCACATGTGTTTTTCGCTTAAATGAACAGATATCAAATAATCGCAGTGGTGTGTGTGTGTGTGTGTGTGTGTGTACTTGTTTTTGCTACATTGTGGGGACCAAATGTCCCCACAAGGATAGTAAAACCTGAAATTTTGGCCTGCGGTCCCCACAATGTTAAAAAAGTATTAAAAATAGTAAATGATGTTTATCTGAAAATGTAACGATGCAAACATGTTTCCTGTAAGGGGTAGGTTTAGGGTTAGGGTTGAGTTAGGGGATAGACAATATTGTTTGGTCAGTATAAAATCTATAGAAGTCTATGGAAAGTCCCCACAATTCACAAAAACAAACGTGTGTGTGTGTGTGTGCATCTCATTGAATCATGTTCAACGCACACAACAGGCTCTTGAGAGCTCCAGTGAACATCTACAGATCCACTTAGAGTGACACACCTGTAAGTGTTCTCAATAGACGTCTTATTAGCGTTGCGAGCGCTAATGGATGTGTGGGTGTGGATGAGTCACATCAGCTTCAATAAGTCTAATCAAATTAAATGTGCATTTGTTGAATGCCGATGGTAGATTTTCTGTTTCTGTTACTAATAATAGTAAAGCAAATGCTATAATGATTTTTCAAATAAAGCTTCATCTTATCAAACGATGCTCGTTCTCTCACAGACACATGAGGGATTCATTTTTGTAAATCATCATTTCAGAAAGCAGCTTTAAACTTTACACATTTAGATTCTGATTTCTTATAAAGGGCTTAGATTTTCAATAAGTCTAATCAAAAAATGCATTTGTTGATGGATGAAGTTTCTGTTACTAATAATAGTGCAAATTATTATGATTTTTATATAATCTTACACAGTTTATGTTTCCATCACTCATTCTTTTGTCTCATTTTCTTAGATCTCACATCGCAGACTTCAGATAAGAGATGAAGCCTCTTTGATTTTGATTATATGCAGTGAGATCCAGTGAAGGACCATCATTTCAGGCGAGGCTCTACACACACACACACACACACACACACACACAGATTCACAGCAGGTTCTGGTGGCATCAGTCTGTGACTCATGAGTGTCATTATTCTGTGGTCATTATCTGAACAGGAGCTCTTCAGTATGTAGATGGACCTCCTCATACATCACACACTCAGGACTGAGAGAGCATGTGTGTGAGAGAGTGTTTTGAGTGTGCGCTTGCACTTGTTATAATCAAACCACCATCACATCACATCACTAGTCCAAAATGTCCTCTCTACTGAAACCTGAGAAACATCAGCTTTCGTAAGCACGATTTTGAGATTCATCTTTTCACACTGAGTGACTCATATGCGTCTATTACAGAAGATTCAAACACTCACTGCTCCGGAAGGAAAAACCATGCATTAAGAGCCGGGGGGTGAAAACTTTTGGAATTTGAAGACGAGGTGAATTTAACTTATTTTGTCTTCTGGAAAACATGAAAGTATGTTCTGTCGCTTCTAAATGGCAGTACTAAATGGAAAAAAATATGATATATAGGCAAAATAAGAAAAATGTGCACATCTCCAATCTGTTCAAAAGTTTTCACCCCCCGGCTCTTAACGCATGGTTTTTCCTTCTGAAGCATCGGTGAGTGTTTGAATCTTCTGTAATAGTTGCACAGAGTCCCTCAGTGTAAAAAGATGAATCTTAAATTCATACAGTCATTTTTGGAAAGGGTTCAAATACACAAAAATGCTGGAAAACCAAAGAACTTGCAGGACCTAAGGGTTTTTCTGAAGAACAGCAGGCAGTTTAACTGTTCAGGACAAACAGGGGACTCATGAACAACTATCACTAAACAAACAAACAGCTGTGGATCATTCAGGAAACAACTATTATTTTCTCTTGTGGACTATATGTAAACATCTTTTATGTGTAATATCTTGCTCAGGTCAGTTCTAAATAAACAATAACATGCACTTCGTATGACCCCTCTAATTTTGGTAAAATAACTATCATTTTGCAGATTCTGACCTCAACTTTTGACCTCAACTGTACATTAAGACCGAACAACTAGGTTCAAAACAGCTACATTTTTCTAATTTAAATACCTTAATCTCACATTCTTTTACTGTTACAATTGAGGTGCTGCACTGGAATTCATGTTTGGTAATGAAACACTAAAGCCCCGCCTACTTTGATCTGATTGGCCATCTCAGTTATTTTGACATTAACGAGTGCAGTTAGACCAGCTTTAAAAATACAACAAAAGATACATTTTGTCATCTAACAGTAAACAGAGCATCATTAAAAAAATCTAATATTCTGTAAACGTGTGTGCTTATGGCTGCACTTCTGATTTATTCATTCAATCTAAAATAAAGTCATATTTTGGAACACGTCTTGGTCCCCCGGCGTAAAATAGGTCACGTTTATTAGCCGATAAATCATTCGTTCATTCGGCTGTGGTTTTGTATGTGTGTTATCTTTAGCATTTCCTCACGTCAAAGCGCACGGCTCTCTGAAAAATGTCATCCGCGATCACTAATTTCATTGCCGCTCCGACATTCAATTTCCTGCACGAGATGTCAGCCGCCGACGTGAATAATAGCATATAATGGATTGGTTTTAAAACGCTTTTAATGTTTCTCTCTGCTTTTGTGTTTTTGTGTGTGTTCGGTGTGTGCGCGTCTGTATTACGGCCGTAACTCTCCTTGTGTTATTGCAGGCTGATATTTATGAAGTCAAAAGCATCTGGCTGGCTCTTTGGTGGTCTGGACGTTCGGCGTGAAACGCTCCTCAGCAGCATCTTCATCACGGCTCCGGACAGATTAAATAGCGTAACACAAACAGTCGAATTTTTCCGTCGTCTGACCGCTCCGTCTCAGACTGATGTCCTGAACTGCACTCGCAGTTAATGCAGAAATCACACTGCTTCCATCCCGTGTGCTAAAACTAATTTCAGACCTTAAAACAGTGATCAATCACTTTACACGTCCATTACGTGGCCGTAAGTCCGCTTTCAGGTCGCACAGTCCAGTTTTGAAATACCAGGTGAGCTGCTTACTTGTTCTCCTTTTACGATTACAATTTTACACTTGATATATAATAACTGCATTTAAAAAAATCTTAATTTTTAATTACGGACTGTTTTGCTTGATCGTTGCACCACTACAACTCAGTGTTTCTGAACGAATCAGGTGAGTAATTCAACAACTAAATTGGAAACGGCACACTAGTATACTACTCTTACTATTTTAGTAAATCTTTTTATAGCAGAAATAGTATGAGTAAGAGAAATAGTAAGGAAAAAGTGCTTCGTTTTGAATGAATCAGAGTGAATCAGTGACTCACTCATTAAGACAGTAACTTGTCGCCACCTATAGGTGATTTCATTTTCATATTTGAAGCATCATGTGTGACCCAGGACCACAAAACCAGTCATCAGTTTTTCGTAACTAAAATTTATATATCATCCAAAAGCTGAATACATAAGCTAACCGTTGATGTATTTGTTATGATAAGGCAATATTTTGCCGAGATACAACTATTTGAAAATCTGTAATCTGAGGGTGCAAAAAAATCTAAATATTGAGAAAATCGCCTTTAAAGTTGTCCAAATGAAGTTTTTAGCAATGCATATTACTAATCAAAAATTAAGTTTTGGTATATTTATGGTAGGAAATTTACAGAATATCTTCATGGAACATGATCTTCACTTAACATCCTAATGATTTTTGGCATAAAAGTAAAATTGATCATTTTTTGGCTATTGCTACAAATATACCTGTGCTGCTTATGACTGGTTTTGTGGTCCATGGTCACATTTAATAGTTCTATATTCAGTCTATGTTATATTTAGCACATTAATCTTCTAACACAATTGTAACTGCAGTGTAAATGCATTCATGCCATCTCTGAGCTGCATTAAACACTGCATAAATGCATCTGTATGCCATATTGTGTGCCACTTCTGCAGTTCAAAATGGATTTTGCTAACATAGATTTAATTTGACTGGTAACAGCTCTATCATGTGTTATTTTAATTGCATTTATTTAAAAAAAAAAAGAAGAAATATGGTGCATACATTTAATGAGGTTAGAAAATTTGCTCTCTTAAAGAAAAAAAGTGTAAATCAGTCCTTTTGTCACTGGTTTAAAAATATATATTTCAGTTTTTATTCAGGCTTCACGATTCCAGTTACAGAAATAGCCACCCCACATTCAGCCCAGAATAAGCTTCCATTAATGCGCTCCAGACCTCATACTGATCTCGTCTCTCTCTCCTCGGCTCAGACGGCAGTATTTCTCCAAACACAGTCATAAACACTCATAAACTGTGTGTGGGCTGATGTACCTGTGAGCGGACGGACATGAGGACACGTGGATGAAGCTCATCGAGACGATTTGGAGACCGAAGCGCGTTCACACTGCCAGTTTCGCTGTGATCGGCACTGTGAGGCGAGGCAGGACTGAATACAGTTGCCATGGCACCTACCAGACCATTCATGACACTCCACTGTACAGGTATGAGACGCAAACACACACTTGTGCTCACAGTCAGACTGTATGTGACTGTATGTGTCACATTAAATCAGTCCGTCTGACGTGTCTGTCGCTCCTGTACTCCAGCACACAGCGTTCTGACTCTAATCTGTCTCATTTATGACCATCCTTTCTGTGGTTTTAGGTTTCAGCTGAACTCTTGTGTGCAGGACAAAACTGCAAAAAATTTGCTTTTTCCTCTTGTTTTCCAGTACATTTAAATTTAAATCTGCTTAAATCAAGACACATTTATTGTAGAAGCAAAGTCTTGTTTTCTGAAAAATATATCATAGCTAGGTGAGTTTTTGCTCATTTTTAAAACAAGGTTAAAAAATAATTAATCTGTATATTTTATATTTTAAATAAATATTCGGATTTTAAAATGAAAAAAAACATCTTAATTTGAAATACGTGTTTTTTAAAATTTAGAATTTGAAAAACTTGTTTTTTAAGATATTAAGCCATTTTTTAAATGTATCAAATGTGTTTTAGAAAAATTTCAAACATTTGAATTTCCAAGGATGAGTCATATTTTCTGTATTTTTTATATTTTAAATAAATATTTGAATTTGAAAATGGTATTAATGTGTCTTAAAATATATTGAAATGAATAATTCTCTATTTAAATATAATATATTAACACTTGTTGTCTTGAAAAATATTGAAATTAGGTGAAAACAAGAAAATATCTACCCATGTGAGAAAAACAATCCAGTTTTTTTTTTTTTTCAGACTGGCAGATATTTGTTCTTGTTTTAATTCTAAACTTAAAATATAAATATAAAATCATCTCTAGTAAATGTATCTTGATTTAAGGATGTTTAGATACTGGAAAACAATACAAAAATATTTCCAGCTCATTCTCAGTTTTTTTTCTTGGTCTTAAGTAGTCTAAAATTTACCCTCTATGGAAACCCTGTAGATTCACACTAATGTTGAACTTTAGACAGCAGCAGTACGGTCTAATGGAAATGTCGCCTGGTTGTGCATATCAGTGTTGGATTTACTTTATCATGAGATATTGGTTTATGTAGTCCATGTGTTAACAGAGTGTGTTGATGTTTGAGTGTTGCGATAACGCTGGATAACGGCGTCTCGCTCTTACCTGACTTTCCCACTCCTGCTCTGCCAAACACGGCCAGCTTCACCTCTGGACTCTTCGCCATGACGATTCAAACGGAACGAGCCAATCGCAGAGTTGACGGAGTCACCGTAGCGACGACATCATCTCCACCTGAAACAGATGACAAACGTAAAACAGCAGATCTTCGTTATAAACGATGTGTTTAATCCAGCACTCGCTCTCAACTAAACATTGGGTTTCTACAGTCAAATATTTAAGCTGCTTGTGTGGAGAAAATCCAGCCAGACACACCATGAAGACGTTTATATGACGAGAACATCATTGGCTTTGTAATGACGGCAAATGAGCAGTGATGAATGGACTCTGATCAGCAGCTTCTGAACATCTAATTAGATGTTTCCTCAAATACTGGATCCTCCAGACTCTGTCAGAACCTGTTTGTAGATGAACTTTTGTCTTACAGCATCTGGATGAGATGATCTGAAACGATTCACTTACTGTGTTTTTTCACATCAGCACCGCAAAAAAAAATCAGGTTCTTACTGAGTATTTTTTGTCTTATTTTACAGTAAAACATTCTTAAATCAAGATACATTTATTGGAGAAACATAATGACACAAGATTTATCAAAATGAAGTGTTTTTTTCCCTAAAACAAGAAAAAAAATCTGCCAGTTGGGTCAGAAAAAAATCATCTTGGTTTAAAAAAAACATTTTTTGAATAGAAAGTTTGAATTTCTGAAAAATGTGAAAATTCAGAATGAAAAAACCTGCCAAATGTGGTCATAAAATAGTCTTTTTTTATGTATCAAATGTTTTAGAAAAATTGCAAATATGAAAATTTTAAAAATTTGAATTTAAAAATGGAAAGTCCTTCCAAACAGGGTTGCCAGATTTTCAAAACAAAACCCGCCCAGGTGCTGCTCAAAACTAGCTCAATCACGTTTTAGAGGGAGTCCCCTGATAAAAATTGCGTTCAGGGGGCAAAATACATGTTTTATGGCAGGGTTCCCATGCCAAAATTTGCATTCCAGGGGTTAAATATTATGTTTTGGGGGTTGCTTTAACCCGCTGACATGAAAAACAACCCATGGCAACAGTTTAAAGTAGCCCAATTCCATGGAAAATTGCAGATTTAGCAACACTGCTTCCAAGGAAGAGTGATTTTTGCAGTGGTGTCCTGCTGATGTTGTGTGATGAAGCGCTCTGAAGCTCCAATTCCAGACTGGAGTGGATATAGATATGATGATGATGATGATGATGAAGGGTCTTGAAGAATCAGCTCAGCCGGTAATGAACATTCAGTCATCATGTCGGATGCTCTGGAGTCCTTCAGCTCAATTGGAAGAACGTGATGTGAACAATGTGAAGATCACGAGTTTGATTTGCAATGATATCCAGACACAAAGCATCATATGACTTCAGAAGAACATTTGTGAGTTAAATCACTGAGTTCTTCTGAACTGATAGATATCAGATGCTACCAGACCGTGATAGTATCACAGTGAGTAATTCATGGTACGACCTGTGTCTCTTTTTAAACACACAGTTTAGAGATTCTCCTAAAGCAGATGCTGAAGTCTCATTAGATTCACTAGTGAATCATGAAAAGCTTTTAATGTGATTGAACATCACACATGTTCACGGACGGATCCGTAAAAGCCAAACGCTGGAGAGCAGAAGCGGGTCAGAACCGGACCAGCACGCTGACCTTTACCAATGACACATCAATAGCAGCTCAAACTTCAACCAGGACAATCAGCTCATTCTCCATCACAATACAAAAACAGACTTGACCTGAATTAGCATGATGAAGTCAGACCTCGTAAAGCTCAGCATCAGATATAATCATCATAGTGTTGCTGCTGCTGCTGATGATGATGATGATGGTGTGACATGATTGTTTTAATAATAATATTGTCTGGACTTGCTTCTGCAGTGTTTCTGAACTTATATATGTAATGTGAGAAGAGAAAGTGCGACTTACCGTGAGAAACACTCGAGTCCGATCAGATCCGATAATGTGGATGAGTGTGAGAGCGCAGACATTCGCTGTGAGAGAGAGAGAGTGTGTGTGTGTGTGTGAGAGAGAGAGCGTGTGTGTTTAAAGACTGAATGATCCGCCCACAAACCCGCATCACACAGCAGCGCAGATCAGCAGCGACTCAACAGCGACACCTGCTGGACACACACACACACACACACACACACACACACACACACGCACAGTCAGAGACCACATACAACACAATATCCGCAACATATTGAACACACACAACATCTACCTTGTTTTTAACTTTAGAGCGGTAACTCAAATGTGCGAGACTTCCGGTGTCATTCGCTTCCAGTTATTTTAGACGCACAAAAACGGCTTGATATTGCGAACTGTTTTCTAATTATTTAATGTAGGCCTACCTATTATCATAATTATAATCACGCTGATTTGTACAAATAGTTTTCCGTTTAGCGCATTTTGTTTTTGAGCTGAATAATGGTACGATTGTCTTTTCAGAATTAGTCTCGTCTCCATAACTGAGTTTCCATAATGATTCTGTTATTATACTGGTTTATTGGAAATGCACAATATGTGACCCTGAAACACAAAACCAGTCATAAGGGGCCATTTTTTGTTTGTTTGTTTAATTTGATTATATTACTAATCAAAAATTAATGTATTAGTTATGTAATTAATCTTGCTGAAAGATGTGCAATTTTTCATTGTACTATTTTATAATTCATGTATTTCTGTGCGACTTTGTATTTCCCTCATGTTATTTCCAAAAATAAATAAATAAATAAATAAAAATAATTAATAAATAAAATAAAAAATACTGTGGAGCTAAATGTGACCTGTTATTTACCTGCAGCAGCTAATGAAACGGAAGCACATTCAAGTGTCGTGTTGCTAAATAAGGTGGCTAGTGAACAAGTCGCATGTACTACTGTTTTGACCCTTGATTTTGATCATCAGCTTTAGTGTTCCACAGAAGATGGAAAGCAAATCTTACGAGTTTTCAACGACATGAGGGTGAGTAAATGAAGAAATTAAGAAGTGAAATACCCATCAAGTTTGTAGTTTACACATTCGGCCACTAGAGGGCGACACGCGTCCGTGAGGCCAGCAACACTCAGATTTACTGCAGCAGCTGCTGCTACAAACACACGCATACTGATACATGCAATGCAACAATAAAACACACACGATCTGTATTAAATATGAGTGTTACATGTAGCATCTAGTTTCCGGTGGTTTTGAATGGCAGCTCCTGATTCCAGAGATCACGTGATCGCTGTTTAATTGCGCGCTGCTGTGGACTGAAGCTTATCAGGGAAACCCTTTGTCCACATTCCATCACCGTGGTGAAGCTCATCGGCCAATCAGAAAGCAGCTCTCATCTGAGGGGAAAAAAAAGAGGAGGGGAAGCTGGACGCTGATTGGCCGGCGGCTGTGAAGCGCCTCTGTTGCTGGTAAGAAGCAGCAGCGACTGTGTGTGTGTGTGTGTGTGTGTGTGTGTGTGTGTGTGTCTCCTCATCTGTCTGTCCTCACAATCACAATATATTGTAAGATGAAAACAGTGCACTTCATTATGAAGTTAAGACTGTAAAACCCTCTTTTGACCCTCTTTATGCTTATAATGAAGATTAATGGATTAGTTCTACAATCTCCAGTGTTTGTTTACCAGCCTGTTGGTTTTAGTAAGTTTGTGTTGTTCATATGACTCTCTCAGTATGTTTAATTATGTTTCTTTTGCACATTAGAAATGTGAAGAACTGAGAAGAGATGTGAGTGATGAAGGAGGAAAATCCAGAGAAGTTCAGTGAAGTTTTGTCCACGTAAGTACCTGGATTCTGTTTATTATTGGCTTATTTAAATTCTTGTCTGGAAACGTAAAAGCTTCTAGTCCAAACTACTTGATTTCCATGTATTAGATTAATAGTTTATGTCAGTTATCATGTAATAACACACATATATGATGACCGTGTCGGAGGAGTTTACCACGTCCACCAGCAGTGTTATTTTAGTATCATGGTTAGTTAAAAGTACAACTATAAAATAATATTTAAAAAAAAAAAAAACTTGCAAGTGCAAAATTTCTCATTTTCATTTAGTTCATCTTGATGTACTAAAATAACTAAAATAAAAATGAATGAAAACTATACAGTCACTTTAAGAAAACTAATAAAAATGAAAAAAAACTGAACTAACTAAACTTACATTTAAAATAAAAAAAAACAGAAAAAATATATAAAATTAAGTTCAAGATAGTAATTTTATATATATATATATATATATATATGGTTATTGTTAATATTTTGAATGTTGTATATCTATTTATTCATTTATTTTCTTAAAAATATACATTTTTTCTTAACGTTTTAGTAATTTTTTGTGTATTGTCATTTTTATTTTAATTTATCATATGTTTATATATATGTATATATATATATATAATTTTAGTACAAGATCAACTGAATACAAATGAGAAATGTTGCTTTGGAAAATAGCTGAGATAAAATAGACCTGGTTAACCTGAAAACAGTTAACCTGGTGTTGTTTGTGTTTATGTCCAGTGTTTAAGGAAGAGCTCTAGTTCTATTTAACATCTGTGTGTGCATTATATATATATTTATTTATGTTTTAGCCTTTTTGATACCCTGAATTCATTGCATTTCAGTTCACTTCTCAGATGGACAGATATTAGATATTTTTAAAATATTTTATTTCGCTTATAAACGTCAATGAATAGTGCCATATTTCATATAAACAGACCAATGAATGTAACTGTTCTTGCTGTATGAAAATGAGGTAAGATATGAGGATGATGTAAAGCAGGTTTGTTCATGTGATGAGATTCAGTCTTCTTGTGTTCAGAGATTCAGGGCGGGGCGACAGAGGGCCGCGTCTCGAATCCCGCTCAGCCGCCTAGATAGTGCGCAGCGTTCGGGCATCCCGGGCGCACGAGGCGTTTTGAGGTAACACAGGCGCGGCGCCCACAAACGCTGCACCCTAGTTAGGGCGCGCCGGAGCAACTGGGACGCGGCCCGTGAGACAGAAACCCGCTGCTGCGCTTCATTAGAGCCTCCGTGTGTCTCCATCATTCATCCGTCCCGCATAGCCGAACCACAGACCCGATCCCGAGCGCACGGAACCGGCAGATGGACGGAACGCGTGCGCTCTGACGGCAGAAGCTCCGCTCGTTCATCTTCGGCTCGGTTCGGCGGTCCGATCGCTGTTCGATCACTCGCTATTGTTCGGATGTGCGACGCTGGGAATCAAAGAGTCCGATCGATTCCCGACCGAACATGAGTTCTGCTCTCCGCTGGGTTTTATCGCTGTGCTTCATCATCACCATCATCATCGTTCAGGTGAGTTTGTTCTTTTCATTCACGCAAATGAGCGATCAGGTCTGCGGTGAGCGCGAGGCGTTGATTACACGCGCGCGTCATTAAATCAGTTCGCGTCGTTGTGGATTCGGGAGTGTTTGTGTGTGTCTGATATCAACGGGAACTGATGCGACTTACACGATCAGAATCTGCTCCGATATTCCTGCAGGCGAAACTGGGTCACACAGCTGAACGCGCGCGTGTGTGTGTGTATATATATGTGTGTGTGTGTGTGTGTGTGGAGCATCAGTCGGCTTTCACTCTGTTACACAGGAAATTAAATATTCATTCCATAATAATAACAACAGCAATAATAATAATATTGGTAGATATATTTACAATTTATTTTAAATATTTAAAATAACCTTACAAATATTTAGACATATTTAGAATATTTCAGTAAAGGTATGTAGGAATTTTCCAGTCTAATAATATTAATAATATTTATTATTATTATTATTATTATTATTACAAAATGGTGATGTAGCTTTATTTAAAACATTTGAAACAGCCTTAAAATATTTAGACGTGTTTACAATATTTCAGTAAATGTGTGAATTTTCCAGTCTAATAATATTAGTAATAATAATAATTATTATTATTATCTTTATTATTATTATTATTTTAAAAAGGCAATATAGCTTTACTTTTTTTAAAAAAAGGCTTCAAGCTTGCTTACATTCAGAATCATTTCTGTGAAACTCTACAGGAATTTTCCAGTTTATTAAAATGGATTTTGTTTGATTGGTTGGGAGAGGACCTGATTGAGAGCTACAGTCAGACATGTTGGCCTCAGACTGAAAAATAACCCTCAGTGAACCTGAAGTCTCTGTAATTATGTGACTTCATCTGTAATTATATTGAAAGTTATAGATTTTCTGCTCTATTGCGTATATTATTATGTTATAAGTGTGTTATATTATTATTAGTACGTTATTAGTGTTTAAAGCTCATGTTCATTATCTTGACTGGATGTCGTTTGATGAGCTTCATAACATCTTAGTGTTCATTTTATAATGATGTTGAAAGTGAGAATGTGCTGTTTTATACTATTTGCATCTGATCCGATTATTAAAAGAGTCTCATTCATGTGATGCGCGCAGATTAAGTCATATTTAATATGATTTTAATAACTCCATCAATATTTTCCTTTGCATTAGGTGGCTTTATTTGTCACAGTAAATTCACTGCATTTAAAACTTGTAATTCAGATATTCTCAGTATATAATATTAAATATTTAATTTCATATTATTACTGTCAAATGAATAAATAATGCAATATTTCATGTGCGACACAAACAAACTAGTGTGTGATAATGAATATGACCATTCATTAAATGTTAACATCACACTTGAGCCCGGTAACCATGGCGACAGCCGTGTGTGTGTGTGTGTTCACCGGCGATCAATAGTCTTAAAACGTGACCATGCAGCTTCCATGATTAACTCTGAAAAGATTTCACCTTCATGTGATCAGACGCTGTGATGAACGGACGGTTCAAGCATTAGTTGTTTTATTTGCAACTTTGACAAATCTTTTCTATAATGAAAAGTTAGTCTTTATGTGTACTTTATCTGAGAAACAAAGCAGCAGGATAAAAAAAAAAACTGAAAGATTTAATTTGCAATGATTTCACTCAGAAATAATACGTAAATTTCACAAATAATTACAACAGATGCCTTTGAAGGTCTTAAATCAGAGCAGAAAGTCTTAAATTTATATTAAATGCAATAAATGTGTATCTTCCTCAGTATTTGTGTCTTGTTTTCTAGTTCAAATATATAAACATTCTTAAATCAAGATACTTTTACAGGAGATGAAACATGAAGATATGAATTTTCTGAGAAATTGAATAAAATGAAGTGACTTAATACTTAAAACAAGAACAAATATCTGCCAAAACATGTTTTTCCGTTACATAAGTAGATTTTTCTGAACCCGATAGAAATGGAGACCGTTTCTAATACCATCGAGACGTCATGTTCATTATACTTGATCTTAAGAAGTCTTAAATTAACCAAGACACAAACCGGTACAGTGTAACACATCGAACATGAAATTTTAAAGTAGAAAGACTGAAGTAGTGTTGAAAATTTAGGAGTCTGTTCACACTGATCGCATCCTTGTGGCAAAAAACGCAAGACGCAGCACTCAGGAATTGTTTTTAAAAAGCACAGCGTAAAACGCCTCCTCTACTATATTCCCAAAAAAATAAAACAGTCGCCATGACAACTTGTTATTGTAAACAAAAGCTTGCAACGCTTGCCCCGCCTCCGGGCTCTTCTGATTGGTCCACTGTTTTGGAACTGACACTAATGAGCGCTGTTGCTTGGAAAAGCTGAAATTCTTTTAACTTGACACAACATCTAAAAAATGTCCATCTAGCATGTTTACATAGAAAACAGTGGAAAATTAGCGCATTGGAATTGAAAAACATGTTCTGTGTGAACGGCCCCTAACGTTCAGTAAATTTGCTCCAGTGCACATGAATATTACTTCAATAGTCGTGTCGAGGGACGCCTCAGAAAACACTCCTGAATCTCAGTGGAGAACTTAGATTTGTTTAAGATGACGCTACTGTTCATTCATTGAAGTTTTCAGCTGCTCAGCGCATAAAAACTTCATCAAAAGTGTTTAATGCTGCTCTGAAGCTTTGAACGGCTTGTTGTTTTAACTCAGCGCTGGATTGTGAGTCGGTAAAGCGATCGGAGACGTGTGTGTGTGTGTGTGTGTGTGTGTGTGTCTCATCTACATCAGACAGATGTAAATGAAGAGCGTCTTTAACCTGAGCGTGAGCCGACGGCAGGTGTGTGGATGTGAAACGCTCCATCCATTATACATGAACCATCAGAGATTCACTTCATCAGTGTGTTTAACGCGTCTGTAGGAGCAGTCGGGATCTTCACCGTCAGAACACTAAACGCCAATCAGATCACGCTCAGTAGAGTTTGGAAAGACTTGCCAAATCTGCGCTAAACAGACCTTCGGGCATTCAGGAGCTTTAAAATGATGTTCAGTCGAAACGCTGAAGAAAATGCACTGCAAAAGTGCTGTTCCTCCTCACTGTCTCTGTCTTATTCTCAGTGCAAATATCTAAACAACCTTAAATCAAGACACTTTTACTGGAGAAGCAAGGAAAATGCATCAAAATTGAGTGAGAATATTTGAAAAATGTCTTTAAAAAATACAATCTCATAAATATTGGGATTGTGATTTAAAAAAACAAATCCAGGCCAAAACATTTGTGAATATATAGTAATATGTCTATAAAATATAATGAATTATTATTACTACATAATACAAAAATAGAAATTTTGCAGTGGTAATATTTCCACTCTAAAATAAAAGTCTTGTTTTCTTGAAAATGTATTAAAAGAACTTTATGCTTACAAACAGGGCTTCACAATTCAGGAAAAAGGTCAAATTGTGTGTCTGTGTTTTTTTTTTAGTTGTGTTCGCAATAAATAAAGGAAGGGCTTGTTGGGCTTCACAGTTTGGTTGAAATTTTGTGATTATATATTAATATGTCTCAAACATAATAAAGTGTTTTATTGTTATTACTAAAAAATATTAATATTAAGATAGTAATACTGAAGTAATATTTGACTTTAAAATAAAAAAAAATGTGCATTTAAGAAAAGTAATGTAATAAATGTATTTAAAATAATTTTTTTTATCAATACCAGTATTTAATACTACAAGAATGAGAGTATTTGGGGGGGGGGGGGTTATTTTTTTTAAATAAAATCTCATAAATATTCAGATTGAAATAAAAAAAAAAAACCAGGTTGAAAAAACTGTGATTTTCCTTTTTTTCTTTTTAAGCAGTCAAATGTTTGTTTTGGTGGGAAACCGCTTCTCTTTTGTCGATGAGAGCTTCTCATTACAAGTTTATGTTAAAATATTTCATGATTTAGAGCCTTTGCAATTTGACAATTGCATGAAACTATATTGCATTTTATTTTGATTTTGTTTGTTAGGGTTAAAAACGCAGTTAATTTTGCTGTATTTTTCAGAATGCAACACTTAATATCTTCAGTCATTTTGCTTCTCCAGTAAACATATCGTGATTTTAAAATGTTTGGATGTTTGTACTGGAAAATGACATGAAAACACTGACATTTAAAAAAATATTGTCTGTTAGTGATATTTTGTGTGGTTTTCCCTGTCGGCTGGTGTTTGTGAAGGCTGCTGAATGTGTGTCTGGCCTCATTGACGCTCTTTGTCATCATTCATGAAGACACACACAGGACGGCCATTGACGCTCGCCTCGTCTCGTCTCCGCACGTCTCATTCACTGGCACTGAAAACACAGAATCACAGATTGTCTTGCTGTTATTTCAGTCATTTCGTGCAAGAGATTCATTGAATCTCCAGCTCATTTCATGTTATCGTGATGTCAGATGTTGGTCCAGCGCTGTCTGTGTGTGATGAAGCGATGTGTGTTGGTGTGTGATGTGCGGCGTCTGCAGTGTCGGTCACATGACTCTCACTCACTGGACGTCAGACCCTCGCCCACTCACACTCTCTCTCTCTCTCTCTCTCTCTCTCTCTGTCTCTCCGGCACAAAGACTCCTGTATCTCCACCGGAGACGCTTCAGATCCATTCCCCGGAGCTCATGCTCACCGCTGTATAAATGCACTATGTTTTTATAGTTTCCCATGAGGCTCGGCGCTCGCGTGTGACACAGTTTCTCACCGACACACATTTGATGTGCCTGAACCTTCTCATAGAAAACACCCTGAAACCCTCGAAATCAAAAGAAAGACCAAATTATACTTGGCCTGTTGTTAGGAGTGTTACGCTTTGTGTGTTAACGTTCTTCTCATGACAAATTCACAACAAGAGTGTTATTACAAAAATATAATATTTAAAAAGATTTTTTTTATTCATGCTTTTATTTAGCAAGGCTGCATTAAATTGATCAAAAGTGTCAGTAAAGACATTTATAATGTTACAAAATATTTCAATTCGATTCATCTGAGAATCATGAAAAATAAAATGTATCACAGCTGAAAACCTCCAAAATCTGAAGAAAGATTTTTTTTTAATGTCAAAATTTCAACAAAAATACTATTTAAAAACAAAATATGTTTAAAACTTTATTTAAATATAGTTTTTATTATATTATTTTATATTTTTATTATATTTAAAAATCAACAGAAGATTGACAGAAGATTCATCTGTGAATCCTGAAAATAAAATGTATGACAGTTTCCACAAAAATATTGTGCAGCACAACTGTTTTCAACATTGATAATAATCAGAAATGTTTGTTGAGCAGTAAATCAGCATATTAGAATGATTTCTGATGATCATGTGACACTGAAGACTGGAGTAATGATGCTGAAAATTCAGCTTTAATCAAAAAAATAAATTACATTTTCACAGATATTCACATAGAGTACAGCTATTTGAAGTTAGAATAATATTTCACAATTTGTACTATATTTTTGATCAAATAAGACTTTGATCAAGACCTTGCAAAATTGTATAAAATTTACAATCATTGTATTAAAGTATTTAAACACGGTTAAATATTAATATATCTCATCATTAGCAATAATGAGAGTAAAAAATGAAGTTATGAGATTTTAAGGCAAAAAAATGATATTGTCCTAAATATGTAACATGCTAATTACGAAAAAAGATGATTACAAAAGATATTTCATTATACTCTTTAAATACACTTTGGAGTGTGTGTGTGTGTGTGTGTGTGTGTGTGATTCACTCTTTGTTCCCAGTTCAGAAACTCTCAAAAGAGTTCAAGACAAAAAAAGCTGCTGAGTCAGAGCTGCCAATCACACACTCCTCTGGAGTGGGCGGAGCAGCTGATTGGGCGAGTCGGCAGTCAGTGGGCGGATTTGGACCTCCTGTGGTTCGGTGGGAGGGGTTTATGCCCCTGTGTGTGTGTGTCAGCGTGGGCTCTTTGTTGTGTTTCCTGGCCGTCTGACCGTCCTCTCGCTGCGCGGAACACACCGGTGTGTTTGGTTTTAATTAAAAGCCGGAGGAGCGCCTCTCCTCACGCAATTACAGCACCTGCAGCGTCTGCAGAACGAGCCGCTCGTCTTCCTCCCTCACAGGAGCTGCGTGTTTTCAGATGCTCGTCTGACACTCCTAAAAATAACAGTTCATTATTGGCATGAACGTCCGTTAAAAAGCCTTTCAAGGATCGAAAGGATCTTTATAGTGGAAAACAGTTTTTTAGATTTTTAAAATGCTTTTTGCAATAAGAAAAATAGCTCCTAATGAATTTTGCCATCTCACAAGAACAGTCATAAATTAACATTTTTCAGCTCTGATCAGCAACTTATCATTAATTAATGTGGAAAAAAAAATAAAGGTTTTAAATGTTACCACGTTATTAACTCATTATTACTGCATTTAGCTCTTTTATAAATTAAAAAACATCAAATTATATATAAAAATGCATATATATATATATGATTGAGAAATGTATATATGGATGAAAAATTGTATTGTAATTTATAAGTACATATAATCTGAGAATTAGCAGTATTAAACCAGTGGAATGAATACATTTAAGTATATTCTTTTGAATTTCTACCTCAAGATTGCTTAAAATCAGTCCAAATTTCCAAAACCTACATAGTTATTTCTGACAACACAACATAAATTCATTTTACTTGCATAAACTTTTACTTTCAAATGAAAAAGTGATTAATTTCATTCTGGAGTGGTTCATTAATAGCCGTAAATATGCATTTTCATCAACAAAATTCAGTCCAAAAGTGTGTGAGATATGGGGAAAATCTGAAATATATTTACAAACGTTTTTGACACTAATATAACTCCATACATAATTTAACAAAACGTATTTTTGACACTAATGGCGTTCCATACAAACCCGAGTCAGAATGACTGAAAGATTTTAAATGGTTATATCTCTTAAACTGCAAAATGTCTGAATGAAATAAATAATGTGTATTTTGAGGCTCTTAAAGCATTTGCAAACTTTAGTTCCCTTACTAAAAACTATACTTTTTTTTTTTTTTTCTTCCAGGTCAAAACTGACATCAGCTGCTTCTTCTACACAATTTCAGCTCTTAAAACATTTTTTCTTAGTGTAAAAAACATTTTGTTAATCTTAAAAACCTTTTTCCACTCTAAAGAGCCTTTAATGGTTTCTTGAATGCCAATAATGAACCATTATGTTTAAGAGTGTAAAGCACAAATGGGTTTATTGTGGCTGTTAATCTGGAGACCTTTGTCTCTCTGGAGCACAAAAGTACTGTGGGTTGCGCGATTAAAAGCAAGATTAATGGTGCGCCTTCACTTTCTGACGGATTAAAGATGATAATCCAGCGCTTTAGCTTCATCTTCATCATCAGACTGTGCTCCCGCTGCTCTTTCTCTCGTTACGAGCGTCAGAAACGGCGGAGGAGCGAGATGCTGTGTCTCCGATTCTCCGTTTGCATGATAATGTCAGCAGCTGCGTGAGGCCGACGGCCTCCGTCATTCAGTCCCTGACCTTCATTCATCTGAGCACTGAAAGGCCTCTGCTGTGACATTATCTGACAGATTCCTCAGCAGAGCTTCATCAGCCTCACGTGCTCCTCGAGTGTGACGTGCGTCCGTCCTGAAGCGTTCATCCGCTCAACTTCAGACCTGTGCGTTTTGCACATTTTCTGTCTTTCCTGAGGTTTTCTTCTCAAAACGAGTCTCATTTATAAATGCACCACGTTTAGACACACATCTGATCCTCCTGAACAGAAACTGAAAAACCTCAAAATCAAAAGAAAGAGAAAAAAATGTTTTTTTTTTAATGACAAATTTTCAACAAAATATTATTTAAAAAAAAAAAAATGTTTAAAATATTTTATTTTTAAAATTAAATTTTATTTAAGTATTTATTTAAATAATTAAAAAAAAATTAAATATTATTTAAATAATATTTTAAAATCAAATATTTTTAATGTACAGTTTTTTGGATTTTGTTTTTAATGTTCATAGAATGTTCACCTTGTGAAACTCCCCAAAATCAAAAAAGAAAGAAATAAGAAATCATATTTGGCCTATTTTTAGAGTTTTTATGTGTTTACGTTTTTTTATGACAAATTCTCAACAAAAATATTATTTAAAACATAAAATATTTTAAACATTTGTTATTTATAAATAATAAACAATATTTGCAATTTAATATTAATGTTTTAAATGTCAATTATTATTACAATAATTTCATAATTTTAAGATTGTTTTTTGAAAACAATAATAATAATAATAATAATATACTCTTGTTGAAAGCTGGTAATTTGCTTTTTTATTTAAAAAAAAAAGAAAAGAAATGAACACCTTTATTTATCAAGGATGCATTAAATTGATCAGAAGTGTCAGTAAAGACATTTATAAAGTTACAAAAGAATTTGATTTCAAATAAATGCTGTTCTTTTGAACTTTCTATTCACCTGTGAATCATGAAGAATAAAATGCATGAAGTTTTCCACAGAAATATTGGGCAGCACAACTGTGTCTACCATTGCTAATAATCAGAAATGTTTCTAGCATGTGACACTGAAGACTGGAGTACTGATGCTGAAAACTCAGCTTTGATCACAGCAATCAATTACGGTTTAACATTCGAACATTTAAGTCACGTTTGATTAGATTAGAGGCTGTAAACATTTGTTTCCATAATCAGTCTTGGTGATAAAGCGGTATCTGATAGTGAGATTGAGCACAGGCTGAACACGCGTGTGCTTTCTGTGCTAATTAACACTTGCTCATCATCATCATCATCTCTGTGCAGCTGAAGTCTCACATCTGTACTGCAATGCTTGTGTTTGCTGTAATCCCATAATCCTCTCTGTCTCTCTGACCTTCCGCCGCTGGGTTTCTTGGCGTTTAGCCGTTGGCAGCAGGTTGAAGTCACACAGAGAGCAGCGTTGAGTCGCGGCGAGCGTTCGCTACAAACACACGTGTCGCAGGAACACAGAATATTAATGTCCAGCATCTCCAGAGCTCTGAATATTCATCAGCTCATCAAGACTTTATCTGCATTTCATCAGATCTGACATGAATTATAATATATTTTAATGTTGTACTAGTAAAGAAAACAAGCCTCAGATTTAAAACATATAACATGTTAAAAACTGTTGTATATCATTCTTAAAGGAAATAATATGTAAAATTTTATATTATTTGTAAAAAAAAAAATATATATATATATATATATATATATATATATATATATTTAGTATTTACATGTCAGTTAATATTAAACATTATATTATTTTTAATATTTAAAAATTGTTTTTTACGTAATATTTAAAAACCTATAATTTAATATACTTGTTATTGGGATAATAGTGTTGTCAGTGCATTGTAATCTACTGCTTTTACTGATGGTGAATATCAAGTATTATATAAAGTGTGACAGCACTGTATTACTCATATTCTTCTAGTTTGTGTTTGTTTTTAACCCCTAACTAACCCTAACTAACCTTAACCAGCCCAGACTGCATTCTGTTTGTTACTGATAGTTCTGCACTGAGGTTTGAATCTGCTCTGATTTCCACTGATGGAATCTTTAGCGTTTCAAATGTAACAGTCAGTCAGGCTCATTTGCATACTGAGCTCTGATTGGTCGAGAACTTGAGTATACACTTAAAGTCAAGTAATCTGTGCTGTATGTCTGTCCTTCAGCTCGTCATCACTGTATCTTCGTTCAGTGATTTTATTTTTATCAGTCATCTGTCTGACCTCGAACACGCTAGCAAAGACAAAACAACACACGCTCACGTCAGATTCATGACGAAACCTCTCACTGACACTGATACCACTAAACACCACCATACTCACTTGTGCGAAGAAATACTGGCTTAATAAAAACCATATAAACTATAACAAAAACTACTAAAAATTCAAATGAAAACAGAAAATATTCAAATGTTCTTGTCATGGAATAAAAATATTTAAAATGCAATTGCGACTTTTTGTCTTACAATTTCTTTTCTCGCAATTCTGACTTTATTCTTGCAATTCCACATTTGTATCTCTAAATTTGTGGTCACAATTGTGACCCTGGACCACAAAACCAGTCATAAGGGTCAATTTGTGAAATTACATCATCTGAAAGCTGATTAAATACATTTTCAATTGATGTATTATTTGTTAGGTCATGACAATATTTGGCCAAGATACAACTATTTAAAAATATGGAAAATTAAAATATTGAGAAAATCGCCTTTAAAACTGTCCAAATGAAGTTCTTAGGTATGCATACTACTATTTAAAAATGTAGTTTTGATATATTTACAGTAGGAAATTTACAAAGTATCTTCATGGAACGCAATCTTAATATGCTAATGATTTTTGGCATAAAAGAAAAATCAGTAATTGTTTTGGCTGTTGCTACAAATGTATCTGTGGTGCTTAAGACTGGTTTTGTGATCCAGGGTCACAATTCTGATAAAAGTCTGATATTAACAAAAACTATAATAGTATGTCACTGATATTAAAATAGCACTGTTATAGTGTTAAAGCAATATTATAGTGGAGAGCTGTGTGTGTGTGTGTGTGTGTGTTGGTCTGACATTATAACACACACAGACACACACAGGTAATAATGCCACTCTTCTCATATGTCTTTGAGTCTCTTCATCTCATATTGAATCTTCAGACTCAGAAGATAAGAGCAATATTACACTGCTCATTGTTTCTTCAGCAGAATCTGCGCTGGGTTTCTGTGCTCATTTTCTGCACTGGTTGTTGGAGAAAATCAGTAAATCTTGATGAAATTCAGGGTATTTCTGAGAGCCGGATCTGGATCTGTGATGCCTCTGCTCTTGAATGTCATTTGTGATTATTTGTTTACATGTTTGAGTCCCATTACCTGCCTTTCCGTTCATTATTAATGCCGTCATGATGATGTGGTTTGCATTGATTGTCGATCGATGTGCGCCTGACTCATGCGCGCTTCTTCCTGTTCCTCTCAGCGCGCGGCTCCGTTCCAGGTAGCGTTGCAGGATGACAGCCGGATGCTGCTGTCGCTGGACGCCGATGACGTGAGGCCCGACGTGTCCGTGTATTCGGTGCGGGTTTCCGGAGAACCTCGCACGCACACGCTGTTGTTCACACAACCCGTCGATGGTCAAACGCTGCCACGTCCGCTCCAGTTCAACGCCTCGTACCACGGCCTGTGTTACTCCATCAGTCTGATGCTCGGGAACGACAGCAGCACATCCAGAGCCGTCAGAACCGTCCCTGTGCTCACCAGTAAGACGGCCAAACATCTGATTCACACGTGTGAAATGAGTGCATCAGATATAAAACATGTATAATTAAAGAAATAAAATAATGGGCATACATTTTAATTAATCAATTAAAAAAATAAATTTAGCAAAAATCAGCTATGTTGTGGTACAGCTGTGGTATGAAATGGCTTGCATCATGATATAGTGGTGTTTTAGTCAGACTGTCTGCTTTCATTTTAAACAATTATGTTTTCAGTAACAGTTTTAGGTCAGAACAGAGTGCCTTTATTCTCATTACAGCAAAATGTGATTGATTTTTCAGGCTCCTGTTTCTCTAGTGTGATATATCAGTGAACTGTGTGTGTGTGTGTTCAGAGCCTCTTCCTCTAGACAGTGTTGAGATGTCTGATTACGCTTCGGCTCCAGAGACCGGCGTGGTGTTTCAGATCCGTTCTCCAGACAGGAACATCTACACACGAGTAAACATCAGCTACGTGGAGGGCCGTCAGCCGCGCTACATGCTGTATAAAGGTACCGTGTGTTGCGCGTGTGTTACATGTGTGTTTCAGCATGTTACACGTTTGTTTCTGTGTGATACACGTATGTTAATGTGTGCTTCTGCATGTGTTACTGTGTGTTACATGTATTTTTTGTGTTACGAATATGTTTCTGAGTTATGCATGTTATGAATGTGTTATGCTTGTGTTCTTTGTTACGCTTGTGCGTTTCTGTGTGTGTTACACGTTTTGCCGTTATGTGTGTTGTGCATGTTTTACATGTGTTTCTGTGTGTGTTACACGTGTGTTTCTGTGTTAAGCGTGTGTAATGCATGTCTTACATGCGTTTCTGTGTTACGCATGTGTTTCTGTGTGTTACACGTCTGTTTCTGTGTGTTGTGCATGTGTTACACATTTTTTATGTGTGTTTCTATGTGTGACACGTGTGTGTTTTTGTATGTTATGTGTATGTTATGCATGTCTTACAAGTGTTACATGTGTGTTTTTGTGTTGTACATGTGTGGTTCTGTGTGTTATGTGTGTGTTTTGTGTGTGTTACACGTGTGTTTCTGTGTTAAGCGTGTCTTACGTGTGTTTCCTTGTGTTACATGTGTTTCTCTGTGTCACGCATGTGTGTTTCTGTGTGTCATGCGTGTTTCTGTGTGTTACTTCTGTGTTATGTGTGTTTTATGTGCATTATGTGTGGTTTTCTGCTATGCGTTTCTCTGTTACGTGTGTGTTATACACTTCACATGTGTTACGTGTATGTTTCTTTGTGTTACTTGTGTGTTTCTGCATGTTTCTGCGTGTTACACGGTATGTGTGTGTTTCTGTGTGTTACGCGTATGTGTGTTCATCTTTCTTTGTTTGTCTCTGCAGATTTCCTCAAAGGGAAGACGGTGTTTAAGCACTGGCTGTCGGGCACGTGTTACACCAACATCAGCTTCCAGCTGGTCTCAGAGGCCACTGTCAACAGGAGCACGCTGGTGAGCCGCAGCGACGTTACCCACGAGCCCCTGCGCCACCGCACCGGTACGACTCCTTCAGGCTCCTCTGTCTGCGGTCATGTGATCATAAGCTCTAAATTGACCTTTACATGACCTTTAATTAGTGCTGGAACGACTGAACGAGGTTAGAGCGGGAGCAGGCAGCGCATGAACCTCGTTAATTATAGATGGAAACATTCCAGATTCACTAATTAATCACACCGGTCAGAAATTTGAGTACATTTCACTCTGAAATCAAAGGAAATGCTATGAATTTTTCTTTGTATTAAGAAAATCCTGTTTTTAGGATCATTTATATTTTTACCAATTATTTTGTTCACAGTTAAACACATTTTTACCCACAAACTCATTACTGTAACGTAAAGAAAAGAAAAAAACATTAATACATTTTTATATATTTTATACATTTTATATATGGTAATTTTTTTTTTTATTTTGATTTAAGCTCATTTTAATAAATTAATTAATAAATAATCATAATAAATTAAAACTCTAACTCCTTTAGAATCACTTTTGAAAATAATTGCAATTACAAAAAAAAAAAAGTGCTATAAATTATATTTAAATCAGTAATTTATTTCATGGTAATAGCCTTTTTACTGCATTTAATTTAAGCTGAGCTTAATTTTTAAAAAAAATTATAATGAAATGACTAGTTTTACTTTTACTCAAGAGTAAAATGTGCTTACTGGTCATAAAATAGTATCCTGAAAACATGTATAGGAAGTATAATTTCACATTTTTTCTTAACAAATTAGAAATAATTTTAATTAATTATGTGGTATCTGTTTAATAAATATATTATTGGTTCAATATGATAAATATGATGTTCTGTGTTCATTTCTCATGTCCAGTCCCGAATCCTCCTCGCAACGTGTCGCTCAAAATCATCCACCTCAGCAACCGAGGAGCGCCGGGATCAGACCTGCACGGGGTGGTTCTGAAAGCATCCCATAATGCATCGGTCCTCCGGCGAGCACGTGACGTCCCTGCATCTGAAGAGCAGGAAGTGAACAGTGAGGAGATGAGCGTCACACAGACGCCGCTAAACGAGTCCGTCACCGTCTACAGCAGCCCAGCCGAACCCGCGCGTGACAACAGCACTGAGACGCTGTGGGCGGAGCCGACGGGAAGTCCCGCCCCCACAGAGGAAGAGGAGTTTGTGAATGCACTAGTGCCAGAGTATGAGGACTCTAATGAGCCGGGCTCAACGATGGAAGTGACCTTTGAACCCAGCGTGATGCCCACGCCGCTGCCGCCCATCCTGCTGGAGCTGCGCTGGTTACCGCCGCGGCCGCCCTCCGCCTTTGACGGATTCAACATCTACATCTACCGCGACGGTGAGAATCATCACGTGTTTTATACAGACGTTTGTGTAAATCTTCTGTAACTTAATTTCTCTCTTCTTGTTCTTGTTGTTTGAGCAGGAAACTCCACGGAAACGGCGACGGTTGATGAGAACACTCACGAGTTCTTCACCGAGCTCTCAGAAGCAGGAACGTATCACGTTCACGTCACGACGCTCAGTTCGTCCGGAGACTGCGAACCCCGAGAGAGTTCGGCCGACACCGGATTCACCTTCTACCTCAGTACGAGCCGTCCCGACCTCATGTGAGTCGTGTGTCTCGGCGTGTGTCACGTGTTTGTTTGTGTGTTTTAGGCCCGTCGGGCGAGTGGATGGAGCAGCCGCAGGAGCGTCCGCAGGCGGTCAGCGTGAAGATGCTGGACTCCAGCACGGCCACCGTGTCCTGGGCTCCGTCCCGGCACAGATATAACGGCAGTCTGATCTCGGTGCTGTCGCTCACCTGTCTGCGGCCCAGCATCAGCCAGCGCATGGAGAACACCTACTGCTCCGAGGTACTCATTCACAGCGGCTTTACTCACCTCAAATGTCTTGTGCTTTATATCAGAATACTACAGACTGGTACAAGTAAAACCCTAGCATTGTCAACAAAAGCAGTGCTGGAACAGATGCTGCATTATGATGCACAATATAAATCAGAGCTGCCCACTACGATGAGAAGTCTAATTGTGATTTTTCCTGTTTTAAAAAAAACCAACAGGTTGGCTGTGCCAAGATATTGTGATTGTATATCAATATGGCTATAAAAAAAGAAAATATATATATATAATTTATTTTTTTATTTTATATGAACTAAACAGTATCTAAAGTAAAAAAAAAAAAAATCTCTGTTTTTGTGTTGCTGTGTTAAAATAAAAAATAAAGTTATTAGTCGTAGTAGTGCATATAAGCATTACCAAAAAAAAAGAACTATTACTATTATAATATTTTACTGTAAAATAAAATAATCCTGGTTTGTATGGCTGAACAATTTGGCCAAAATATTGTGATTGTATATTGTGATTGTTATATATTGTGATTTGGCTATAAAAATAAATAAATAAATAAATAATACTAATACTACTACTACTAATAATAATTTACCTGCTGTAAAATGTTTTGAGAAAGAACTTTTATAAAATAAAGTTACTATTGTAATATTTACTATTGTAGTATTTCACTGTAAAAAAACAGTTTTATGATTGTATATCAATAATCCAATAATAATATCAACAACAGTAATTTTATTATTGTTGTAGGTGTTTTATTAATATTATTTTGTGTATATACACTACCGTTCAAAAGTTTGGGGTCAGTACATTTTTATTGTTTCTTTCTTTTTTTTTAAGAAATTAGTACTTTTATTCACCAAGGATGTATTAAGTTAATAATTAAAAGTTTCTTAAAAGTTAATAATAAATAATTTACATTGTTATAAAATATTTATATTTTGAATAAACACTGTACTTTTTAAACTTGTTATTCATGAAAGAATCCTGAAAAAAAAAAAAAATCACAGGTTCCAAAAAATATTTGGCAGCACAACTGTTGATATTATCCAACACTGATAATTCTAATAATAAATCCGCATATTAGAATGATTTCTGAAGGATCATGTGACACTTAAGACTGGAGTAACAGCTGATAAAAATTCAGATTTTCATCACAGGAATAAATTCTATTTTAAAGTATGTTAAAATAAAAAACATTATTTTATATTGTAAAAACATTTTGCAATATTACTGGTTTTTTTTCTATATTTTTAATCAAATGAATGCAGCCTTGATGAGCATAAGAGACTTCTTTAAAGACTATTACAAGTCTTACTGACCCCAAACTTTTGAACGGTAGTGTATATATATGAAGAAAACGTAAAATACTCAATATTTATTTATTTATTTTCTCTGTCTATTTTTTGTTGCCTTGCTGCGTTTTGTGTATATACTTATTATTATACTATGTATAATAATATATAACAATATATGAAGAGTTCACTTGCAAAAACCAATGACAAAACAGTTGGGTTATTTTGATTAAGAAAAAGAATTAAAAAATGTAGCTAACTAACATAATAAAATACAATAAAAACATGAAAACATCATAGAAACATGATTTTTAAAAATTAAAAGAAATGGGGTTATATTACTGTTGTATTTAAATAAGTAATATAATAATTTTATTTTGGATTACTGTAACATTATAATACACATTTTTATGGTCTTAATTTAAACCATCAAATGTTTATTTTTGACAGAGAAAGCAGAAGTTTAATGTGAATAGTTTAACTGTAAAGGTGTTTTATAACCTTCAGAGAAATCAGAGCATTATAATAAGTGTGTCATGTGACCTGCCCTCTGCTCTGTGATAGGAGAACATCACCAGTGACATCATCAGCAGCCTGACGCCCGGCGCTCAGTACAGAGTGGTGGTTTATCACACGAACGGGCCGCTGGTCAGTCCCGCGTCTGAACCCGTCATCATCGACATCGGTGAGTGCGTATATAATGAACGCCTGTGATGAAGCTCCGCCCCCGTGACCGATTCCTGCTCTGTGATTGGCTGTGTTCTGTCAGAGCCGACGGGTGTTCGTGATTTGGTGGTTTATCCTCTCAGTCCCACCGCCGTCATCCTCAGCTGGCAGCGGCCGTACAACGTGGCCTTCAGGAAGTACGTGCTGCAGACCTTCTTCTTCAACTCGGCCACGCAGACGTCGCAGTGGACCACTTACTACGAGATCGCCGCCACCGCGTCCGTCATCGCCTCTGTGGTAACCAGTTCGCATCACGCGCGCTTTCCTACATTCATCTGGATCAAATTTAAGGGCCCGTGATTCACTGACCCTTGTGTTTCAAAATAAGAGTCCTGCTGTATTAAAACATGATTAGCCACATGCTAATCATGCTAGAAACATGCTAGCAACATGACTAACCAGACTAACACGTAACTTGTTAATCATGCTAGCAACATGCTAATCAAGTTAGATTCATGCTAATTACTTGCTAATCATGCTAGCAACATGCTAGTAACATGCTAATCATGCTAGAATCATGCTGGTAACTCGATAATCAGATTGGCAACATGCTAGGTGCTTGCTAATCATGCTATAAACACGCTAACAACATGCTAACTTCATGTTAGTAATATGCTAATCATGCTAGAATCATGCTAGTAACTGGTTAATCATGGTAACAACATACTAGTAACATTCTAATCATGTTAGTAACTTGCTAATAATGTTAGGAACATGCTAGTAACTTGCTAATCATGCTAGGTACACTCTAACAACATGCTAAGTTCATGCTAATTATTTTAAAAACATGATAATCATGTTAGAAACATTATTAACAACATGCTAATCATGCTAGAAACATGCTAGCAACATGATAACTACATGTTAATCATGTTAGCAACAAATAGTAATTAGCAACATGTTAACTACAGGCTAATCATGTTAGCAATGTGTTAATCCTGTTAGCAACATGTTAGCAACATGCCAGTAACTTGCTAATCATGCTAGCAACATGCTAACCCTAACAACATACTAGTAACATTCTAATCATGCTAGTAACTTGCTAATCATATTAGCAACATGCTAGTAACTTGCTAATCATGTTAGGTACTTGTTAACAAAATTGCTAACTTCATGCTAATTACTTAAAAAACATGCTAATCGTGCTAGAAACATGCTAGCAACGTGATAACTACATGTTAGTCATGCTAACAGCATGGTAATGTTAAAAACTTGATTAAATCATGTTAAAACATTATTAGCAACATGCTAACCAAATGCTAATTATGTAAATAACATGCTATTCATGCTTTAAACATGCTAGCGACATGCTAACTACATGCCAATCATGCTAGTAACATGTTAATTATGTTAGAAACAGGATTAGCAACATGTTAACTACATGTTAGTCATGCTAACAACATGCTAATCATCTAATCTTTCTTTCCAAATGTTCAAACGTCAAGCTTTAAACTTTATAACTGCTCTGAATGTTCAGGCTCGTTTGTCTTGACAAACTTTTTTATGTGGTTAAAACTGTAGTAGTATGTCAGTGAAACTAAACTGGTACAGTGGTGCAGATCTTAGAAAGTCTTACATTTGATTGAAAATCTGCCTTAATTGAGGGTTTGTAGTCAGGATCCTCATTCCTGTAATCAGTCAATTAAGCGGCTCAGATGATCAGTAGAGATGCTAATTATGATGCTTCATGAGTCACGGCTGAGACGGGGAAACGCAAACATAGCGTTCTGCGTAATTATTGTGTAATCATTATAATCGTACGAGGGAGACGCCGCAGTCGAGGTCAGAGGTGCTAATTAAATGCTCTTGGGTCCTCAGAGAGTGACGGATCTGCTGCCGGCCTGGTTCTATAACTTCCGCGTGACGATGGTGACGTGGGGCGAACCGCCGCTCAGCTGCTGCGACGCTTCCACCGTGAGCTTCGTCACAGGTGCGTCCCATCACATCACATCACATCACATCACATCACATCACATCACATCAGACTGACGGAAACTGCGCAGTTACTTACGTGTGTGTGTTTGCTCATCAGCTCCTGAAGCTCCTCACATCTCGTCGGTGGATTACGCTCACGGGATGCTGTACGTGCGCTGGACGTACGGTGATCTGTTCACCGATCTCTCACACTCGCGGATGCTGCACTGGCAGCTGACGGCCGAGGGGAAGAAGGGCGCGAGGAGACGCTACTCCATCGACGTGAGTCTGAAAACTCAACCTTCACTAGAAAACACAACACGGCCTTCACTGGAACAAACCCTGTCCGGTCAACCCAGGCTAAACTGGAAATTTTGGGCACATTGGACATGAAATATGTGTTCAAGATCAACACATGTTATGACATAAAGCAAATACACAAAATAAGCATTCCATTATTTTCCATTAGTGTTACTTTACTGTCTTTGATTTACTTTTAATGGTTTTTGTTAATATTTTGAATTACATTTCATTGTTATATTTTCTGTTTCATTTTAATTCTAGTAGTTGTAGTAAATTTGCTGTTTTTTCATATTTATTAGGTTTTTTATGTCTGACTTTCATTCTTTTTTATAATTTTAGTATATTTTTCATTTAATTTCAGAGGTTAAATTTGTTGTTGCATTTTTTTTATTATTACATTTTTTTCAATGTCTGAATCATTTTTTATTAGGTTTTATGTTTTGTTGTATTAATGTAGTTTCTGTTTAATTTTCATATTAGCAGTTTTAGTACATTTATTTTTTCGGATTTAGTAGGGTTTTTTTAATGTCCAAATAATTTTTTTATTAGGTTTTAGTTTTTGTTATTTGAGTATATTTTCTGTTTCATTTTTATTTTCAGTAGTTTATTAAAATTGTTCATATTTTTTCATATTTTTTAAATATCTAAAACATTTATTAGGTTTTCAGTTTTACTTTTTGTTATCTTAGTATTAGTATATTAGTATGTTTCATTTTAATTTTCGTAGTTTTAGTAAATATTTTTTATTATTATTTATTTCCTATTTATTAGTTTTTGTTTTTTTTATGTCTAAATAATTTTTTATTAGGTTTTTGTTTTGAGGTTTTGTCAATTTGGTCTATTTTCTGTTTCATTTTCATGTCAGTAGTGTTAATAAATTTGTTTTTTATTTTATTTTTATTTATTTTTTTATGTCTGAATAATTTTTATTAGTTTTTCTTATTTTAGTACTTCAACTTTTTGATTTCCATTCCCTTATTTTCATGTGATATTATTTTTTCTCAAAGCACACATACATTAATTTAATAAAAATACCGAATTAATAAATTAGTGTAGTCTATATAAATTAGTTTAGTTACTTTATAGCTAAATTTATAAAGTAGTTTAAAAAACTAAATATGTATACACTTCTTATATAATGTTATTTTATATATGTAATTTATATTTATTTATATTTATTTATATATTTTTTTATCTTTAATTCTAATTTTATTTATTATTAATAATATTATAATTATAATGTTTAAGTATTTTCTATGTAGATTTGCTCTGAGTGATGCGGCTGATGAAACACTACGTGACAGTCAATCACTGGTCACTTTCTGCTCAGGATGGTATTACCATAGTCATTTACCGCAGTAATGTGAGGGTAAAACTGTCTGAGATTCATGAGATTCTCCCTCCGTGCTCCTCGGGTCTCATTAAAATGAGTCGAGCGGCTCGCGCGACGTCACTGCGCCGTTAGCCCGTAATGAATCCAATTACCCGGCACACATATTTATCTCACGCACAGCCAGCGTTTAATTAGCGACGGCTAAATGTTTCCACACAGAGCCCAGCTGAGATGTCGAGACGCTCCGAGAGCAGGATAAACTCCATTCATTTACACAGACCTTTCCACTGAAACCTGTCTAAATATTCGCTGTCGCCATGGAAACGGTTGAATCATCACTGCGCCTAACGACTGTGTTTCAGGTGACTCGCAACATGATGAAGGCGTCTCTGGCTCTTCCTCCCGGCGACATCTACAACCTGACCGTCACCGCCTGCACCGAGAGGAGCCGCAACACGTCTGCGCCGCACATCATCAAACTCGGTCAGTGGCAGCGGACGGACGCTCTGCGGTGAATGGGTGCCGTCAGAACGAGAGTCCAGACAGCTGATAAAAACAACACAAGTAATCCACACCGCTCCAGTCCGTCAGTTAACATCTTGAGAAGACAAAAGATGAAACAAATTCTGACGGCACCCATTCACTGCATGAATATGAAGTTGGAGCTGTTCACACATTCAAATCCAAAACTAGAAGTAAAAGCGCTGCTCGTTTACTGCTGAGAGTGTGTTTTCTGTTCTAATAATAACCCGTTTCGCTTTGACTTCCTGTTCAGAATGTGTCAGAATTGTTGTGGCTGTTTGTTTCGTCTTCCTTTTTTACTTGTTTTTAAGCTGTTTTCTTGGAGGATCTCGTAACTAGTGTGGTGCTTGGCTGTTTTGCGGACAGAACCGGCTCCTCCGAAGTCGCTGTACGCCGTCAACGCCACCGACACGGCCGTCACGCTGCTCTGGACGGAGGAGGGCGTTGTGGATTTCTATCAGGTCGTCTGCAGACCGCTGGGAGTCAACAGAGAAAACAAAGTAAGAGCTCAGTGGGATTCGCTCCTGATCAATATCACAACATAATGTGTGACCCTGGAGCACAAAACCAGTCTAAAGTATCACGGGTATATTTGTAGCAATAGCCAAAAATACATTGTATGGGTCAAAATGATTGATTTTTCTTTTATGTCAGAAATGATTAGGATATTAAGTAAAGATCATGTTCCATGAAGAAACTTAATTTTTGATTAGTAATGTGCATTGCTAAGAACTTCATTTGAACAACTTCGAAGGTGATTTTCTCAGTATTTAGATTTTTTTGCACCCTCACGTTCCAGATTTTCGAATAGTCGTATCTCAGACACATATTGTCTTATCATAACAAACCACACATCAATGGAAAACTTATTTATTCAGATTAAAGATAAATCTCAATTTCAAAAAATGGACCCTTATGACTGGTTTTGTTGTCCAGGGTCACATATAACAACAATACATGTATGCAAACATCTGGAGAAGGAGATTGTGATGGAGTTTCTTTATGGTCTTTATGACGATAAAAATAAGAGAATTAACAATTTACAGTCGGGTTTTATTTTTCATTTAATTTTTTGGTCATTTCCATTGTTAACTACACTGAAGTGAGAATGAGCAAAACTTCTCCAGAATTATCTAAGTTGTTTTTGTTAACATTAGTTAATGCACTGAGAACTAATATAATGAACAACTCTATTGTGAATAATGTGAATAAATGATCATGATCCTGCATTAACTAATATTAACAAATGATTAATTTATTCATGATTCATAATTCATAATTCATGAACAGTTTACAATAAGGTCCTACTAGTTAACATTAGTTAATGCACTGCAAACTAACATTAACAACGAGCAAACCATTTGTTACAGTATCTATTAATCTTAAAAAACTAGGTCATGTTAGCTTGGTTAAATAATATTGATATTATTTAAATAATAATAATAATGTTTGATTTTAATAGTGTATTAGGAAATGCTGAAAGAGAAATAAATGAAGGTTTTGTTGTTGTTAGTGCATGCTAACCCTTACATGGTGTTCGGGTCTGTGCGACCCGTCTTCACTTTTTCAAAAGAAAAATGATCATACTCATTGGCCTTGGCTCATTTTCTGTGAAGAACATATATCAGAACAAATTTTCAATGGCCGCTCACTGCACACTTATATTACACACAGGATGTTCGGCTCCACTGGACCCGGGGCCAATAAAAGAGTGTAAAATTTAGGTCCTGTGTAACTTCACTCTGCCCCTCCTATTTTCTGGGCCTGCTATTAGTATGCGTATGTGTGAATATGTGTGAATATGTGTGAATATGTGTGAATATGTGTGAATATGTGTGAGAGAGAGAGTCTGAGTGTAAGTGTGAGCGTGAGTTGTGTGTTTCTGCCCCTGCCATTCCCACACAAGGCCGTAGCGCTTAAGGAAAAGGGCAAATATTAGCCAAACATTCTGTTCATATTGCATAATTGGGATGAAGTAAACATCTGTTGAGTATTTTAACATAATTTTGTTAATTGTGTTGAATTAAAAACCCAAAAATGCAGTGGGTTCACCAAACCCACGAACACTGTCTGAGTAACAAAAATATGAACACCATACAGGGGTGAACTAATGAAACGTCACATTCTCTAACGCTTTACAGTACTGGTCCTGTCAGTTAACAGTTCATGCTTTAATTAACAGCAAAAAATGTGTTACAGTAGTTATTAATACTTGTTAGTTAATACAATCACAGCTCTTCATAGATCATAGCTCAGGTCCATTAAATAATAACAGATGTAACTTTTGATTTTAATAATGTATCAGTTTATGTTGAAATTAGCGACAAATTGGTTAGTAACTAATTAGTAACTAGTGTTAACTGTCAGGTGGTGTTGATGTATTGTGATTGTGTTTTTGGATCCCGAGTGGCTGCTGCTTTATAAACCCTCGACCTTCATCAGAATGACAGCAGTGCATTCTGGGATGAAGGCTTGAACACACCTGAATCTCTCAGCGTCTCATTGAATGAACAGCTGGTTTAATGTGTGCGTGTGCGTGTGTGTGTGTTTCTCTGGTTCAGAAGGTGCGTGAGCCGCTGCTCACCGCCGCTCATGTTGTGACCGTGTCAGGTCTGCAGCCGTCCACATCATACAACTGTACTGTGATCAGCAGCAGCTACAGCAGCGCCAGCGACCCCGCGTACATCACCGTCAGCACATCTGGTGAGGAAACGCATCCGATCCACACTTACGGTCACGACACACACACAGAGCAGTTTCACGCTGTGCTTGACAATTTCACAATTAGAATTACGTGATATAAACTCACAACTGTGAGAAAAAAGTCAGAATTGCGTGATATAAACTCATAACTGACTCTTCGCAAACAGCTTGATTGACAGGCGATCTGACCAATCATAACACAGTATCCACCGTTCTTTCCGACAAACAGATCAGACAGGAGAGTGGACTTAAACATCAAAAATTGTGTGTAATGACATCTTTCTGCAGTTAAAATAAAATACGTTCTGATGTTTTCAATTCATGTTTTCTCAGTCGGTTCATGTGTCCATTAATCTAATAAGGCAATACAGTGATCTGTATTGAAAAGTCAAACTTGTAATTGCGGAAAAAATATCAGAATTTGATATATTCTCATAATTGAGAAAAAGTCAAACTTATGAGATATGAACTCGCAATTGAGAGAAAAAAGTTAAACTTATAATTGCAAAAAAAGTCAGAATTGCGAGATATGAGCAATAATTGTGAGAGAAAAGTCAGAATTTCGAGAATGAAGTCAAACATACGAAGTCAGGATTCTGAGATATAAACTCATAATTGTGAGAAAAAATCAAACTCGTTATTGTGTGAAAAAAGTCAGACTTGCGAGATAGAAACTTGTAATTGTGAGAAAAAAAAATCAACTCAAGGGAAAAAAAAAAATAATTGCAAGAAAAAAAGTAAAAAAAAAAGTCAGATTCTGAGATTGCAAGAAAAAGTAGACTCATAATTGCAAAAAAAAAAGAAAAGTCAGGATTCTGAGATACAAAATCAAAATTGCAAGAAAAAAGTTAGACTCATAACTGAAAAAGTCAGGAAAAAAGTCAGATTGCAAGAATAAATGAACTTGTAATTGAACTTGTAATTGTGAGAAAAGTCTGAATTTCGAGATATAAAAAAAGGTCAGAATTGCAAGAAAAAAGTTGCAATTACCGTTTTTTTTTTGTTCGAGTATTCATAGTTTTGAGCTCTGTTTTGCATCATAATGTCTTCTTTCAAACAAGTGAACATCTGAAATACACATTTAAGAGTTTGATTATGAGACAGTGAATGTAGCTGTGGTGTGTGTGTGTGTGTGTGTGTGTGTGTTTGCAGTGCGCGAGATGAACCCGAGTGTGGCGGCTATCTCTGCGCTGGCGGTTCTCAGCATTCTGCTGATCAGTCTGCTGGTTCTGTTCCTGCTGGTGCTGCGCAAGAAACACATGGAGCTGAGCCGGTGAGCAACATCTCAACCTGATTCATCGTTAGCTGCTGTTACAGTCCATTAGTGATCAGACCGATGGATGAAAATAGTGTGTTTGTCATTTTTCATTTCAAATATCTACAAATTTTGAAATTGTGATTTACTTGAGCTCATGATTTAATACGACTCACTCATAATCAGCAAATCCCACGATTAAACCACCACAACTGCTTTCAGACATGACAAAAATACTGTTTGTGCGACAAAAAAATCATAAAGTCAGTATGTTTGTCATTTTCCGGTACCTGACATGCAAAATAAACGTTGTTTTATGAAAAATGCATCAAAATCAAGTGTATTTAAACCAAAAACGAGAACAAATATCTGTTAATGTGGTCGGAAGAATCAACTGAATTCAAAGTGAAAGCGAGATTATTTTTCCAAAACCACTGGCAAAAATTTGTTCCTGTTTTAAGCGAAAACTTCATTTTGCATTTTTATAAAAGCGAAACTTAATCTCTTGGGTTATTTTGCTTCTCCAGTTAATGTGTCTTGATTTAAGGATGTTTAGATTTTGTATTGAAAATGAGATGAAAACACTGAGGAAGAGCATCATTTTGTTGCAGTGTGTTGCTCGTGGATTGCAATGTTTCAGAATGTGAAGCTGCACTGGATTCATTTGTAATGATGAAATTATTGATTTGAAGTCCTTTCTGAGCTGTTGGATGTCTTCATCATCTGTCTGACGGTCGTGTCTGATTTCAGGGAGTGCGGCGCTGAAACCTTCGTGAATTTCGCCTCTTTCGAGCGGGACGGGAAGCTGCCGTATAACTGGTAGGAGCTCCTGTGTTTCTCGCTGTCAGTCAATCAGTCAGTCACAGTGTCACACACACACACACACACACACACACACACAGAGAGGAAGTGTAATTGTTGGTATCAACACGCGGGACTCGTTTGTTCCAGAAGCATCCGAGCCATCGCTCACACACACACATGATTAATATAAGAGCTTAAAGAGCGTCAGTAAAGGCAGATTCTGGGCTGGTAATGAAGTCAAAAGACATTTTTTCTGTCACTTTCTGCTGAGATGTTTAGAGCACGACTCGTGACGCAACGGCAACATGACTGTGTGTCCTGTTTTAATGTCAAATTCAGTTCATAAAATGTACACATTTCTAAAATATAAATAATATCAGTTATAGAGAGAGATAAATAAATTATTAATTTAAATTTATTTATTAAAAAATTACACAATATAAATGAATACAAAATAAAAGTACTTAAATGTAATAAAAATAATAAATAAATAGTGTAAAGTTTCAGTATAATTGGGTTCATAAAAATGATAAACGTCTAAAATGTAAAATATAAAAATGTAAAAATAATACATAAAAAATAATGTTTAGTAGAGTAAAAACCGACTTTGTGTACACTACAACAGTTTTACATTTTAGATCTTAGATCTTGTTTTCTGTACCATGCATGAAAATGTGTCAAAATTAAGTTTTTAATTAAGCATTTGCTTAAAACAGGAGTAAATATCTACCGGTGGGTCAGAAAAATATGTTTTCCAGTTGAATTAAGTTGATTTTTCTAGAGCTGCAAAATTAGTCACAATTAATCGATTCAAAATAAAAATAAATGTTTGCATATTATATATGTGTGTGTGTACTGTGTATATTTATTATGTATATATAAATACACACATGTGTATTTTTTTATCTAATATAAATTATAGTATTTAATTAAAGTATTTTTTTTACAAATATATACATATATGTGTGTATTTATATATGCAAAATAAACACACACTCATGTAGTGTGCAAATATAAACTTTTATTTTGACTTGATTAATCGTTTTGCAGCTCTAGATTTTTCTGAGCGCACTGGAAGATTTTTGCTCCTGTTTTAAGCGCTTCGCTTTGATATAAAATCATGTCTTAGCTCATTTTATGTATTAAGGTTTCAGAATATTTAGATATTTGTACTGGATGTTTTGCATCAGCTGCACTGGAAACCAAGCGGTTTACGATCAGGCTGGACTGACTGAGATGTAGGTGTGATCTTTGTTGCGTTCGGTGTTAATATCCGGCGGAGGAGACGATCAGCAGCAATCACAGATTCACACGAACAGACAGAAAGACGCCAATGACACTGACTGCATGACGCGATCATTAACCTGTCAGACACTAATGAAATATGCTCAATCATCTGTGTGTGTCACTATTACTAATGGAGCACCATGTTTTGTCCCCAACTTTTTGCCCTTGGTCTTTTTTTATGTCTTTTGCTTTCTGTTTTGTTCAAACGGCTTCAGGCGCAGGAGTCTCTTTGCGTTCCTCACGCTTCTGCCATCCTGCCTTTGGACTGACTATCTTTTGGCCTTTTATATTAATCCGTGGTAAGTAGCAGCGCGGCGTCCGGCGGCCGACGGACGGACAAACACACACACGCCACCTCTAGACTCCACGTAGACCCTGTAGACGGAGATGCTTTGATTCTGTGCATTATGGGTAACGGATCAGAGGCCGGATCTCCATCTGTGCTCTTGTCTGTGTTTAACAGCGTCTCGACGCATGACACTAACGCTGGCGGCCCGTCCTGCATGACGTCCTCACCGGCGGCCGTCCGTCCGTCCGCCCGCTCGCTCTCACGTCCTGCATGTTTGCTCTAGCTCTTCGGTTCTCTGTCGGACTGAATGCAGATTTTCACCAGAGAGATCTGAGCCGATTTGCTTGGTTTTTCCTTTCGCGTTAGTTTGATTTCCTGAAGGAATGTTCCAGGTTTAATACGAGCTGAGCGCTGCGGACGTGCTGTCGGTCTCCGCAGAAAATAATAATGCCGTCTCATCACGCAAAAATCGAGTGTACTTATAACAGACGTCTGTGGAGGAAGATACGAGGGATATGAGGAAATGCTGTGTGTATATAGAATTTTCCCAAAATGTAAAAATAGGTAACATTTATATTAATAAATTAATTGCGAGATATATAATTTTAATAAAATACACTCATATGTAAAAGAATAATTTTATTTCTTTAAAAATTAGCTATTTAAAATTATATTTAAAAATGTAAAATGTGACCCTGGACCACAAAACCAGTCATAAGGGTGTTTTTTTTTTTTAAATTGAGAATTACACTCATCTGAAAGCTGAATAAATAAGGTTTGTTAGGACAGGACAACATTTAGGCGAGGTGCAACTGTTTGAAAATCTGTAATGGGTGCAAAAAAATCGAAATATTGAGAAGTTGTCCAAATGAAGTTCTTGGCAATGCATATTACTAGTCAGAAATTAAGGTTTGATATGTTTACAGTTGGAAATTTACAAAATATCTTCATGGAACATGATCTTTACTTAATATCCTAATGATTTTTGGCATAAAAGAAAAATCAATCATTTTGACTCGTGCAGTGTATTTTTGGCTATTGCTACAAATACACCCGTGTGACGTATAACTGGTTTTGTGGTCCAGGGTCACAAATTATTAAATATAATAAATCATAAAAAATCGTAATATGGAAGGTTATAAAGAAAGAAAAAATAAATACAAAAAAAAATGCATGTAAGTTTATATTTTTAGAAAATGTAAAATTATTAAATGTATATAAATTGTTAGACGCTGTTTAAACAGTATAACCACAATAATTTACAATTACAATGTGATTAATGGAACAAACATGTATACATTGTTAATTTAAGTTTATAATGTAATAATGTAAATTAATATATATATAAAAATATTTAAAATCTTAAAAATAATAAATAAAAATGTAAAAGTAGGGATCAGTTCAGTATAATCAAGTTCATAAAATTATAAATTATATATATAATGTTAATATATATGTGTATTAATTTTAAATTAATATATAATACCTCATTTAAATGTAAACAATAGAGAATATTAAATTATCGAAGCTAATTTAAGTATAATTAAGTTTATACAATTTACAAATGTAAAAAATATAAATTATATAAGTTATATAATAAATAGAGAGCTGGAAATCTACATTATTAATTAGAAATACAATATAGTTTTTTTTTTTTTTCTGTAGAACAGTTTATGAAAGCACTTGATTAATGCAGTAAATCCTCCGGAGTGCGTGAATCTGAATTATTCTCTGTGGTTTCAGACACACGGCAGCGCTGAAGCTCCGTCAACCTGTAATGCATGTTTAGTTAGTAGGACTGAAGAGCGTTTATTAACAGAGATGGAGTTTGTCGTGTTCTGATCTCAGTTCAGTGACGCGTCTGTCTGTGTTTCACCCGCAGGAGCAAAACGGCACTGAAGAAGAGGAAACTAACCAGGTAAAAACATCCGTGGGTGTGTTTGTCTGAGTTATGACTGTATTGATTTTTTCTCTGTGTGTGATGTGACGTGTCTGTGTCTTCAGTCCCGTTCAACTCAGTGATTTCGACGCTTACATCAAAGATATGAGCAAAGATTCGGCGTACAAGTTCTCACTGCAGTTTGAGGTAAAGCCCGCGCTCACCGCAGAACACGTAAACTCTCGTCTGTCCGTGCGATTTACCTGTTTGGTTTGTGGTTCTGTCAGGAGCTGAAGAGCGTCGGTCTGGATCTGTCTCATGAAGCGGCCGATCTGCCCGTCAACAGACCCAAGAACCGCTACACCAACATCCTGCCCTGTGAGTGGCCCGCCAGCTAAGCTCCGCCCACTGTAGTCATAGCAACACTGATCTGATTGGCCCACTTATTAATAAAAATCAGTGCTTATTGTATTTATTGTGAATGTTTGTCTGGTCACAGATGACTTCAGTCGGGTGAAGCTGATTTCTCTGCACAACGATGAAGGTTCTGATTACATCAATGCCAACTATATTCCTGTGAGTATCTCATCAGTATCAGGGATCAGAGTGGAGTCGTTCACAGATTATGGGATGTCTGATTGGTGTGCCGGTGTGTGTTCAGGGTTATAACTCTCCGCACGAGTACATCGCCACGCAGGGCCCGCTGCCCGAGACCAGGAACGATTTCTGGAAGATGGTCCTGCAGCAGAAGTCTCACATCATCGTCATGCTGACCCAGTGTAACGAGCGCAGGAGGGTCAGTTCCCACGGCAACCGCTCCCTAATCGCTATGACAGCATACAGAGACGGGCAGACGTTAACGAGAGAATGTGCTTCCTGTGCAGGTGAAGTGTGATCACTACTGGCCGTTCACTGAGGAGCCCGTGACGTACGGAGAGATCACAGTCGAGATGCTGTCAGAGAACGACTCGCCCGAGTGGACCATCAGGAACTTCAGACTGGGATACGTGAGGAACACTACTACTAACACTACTAACTGACACTACTAACCGTAACCATGGGTGGACGGATGGAAAGATGATAGATGGATAAATGGATGGATAGATAAATGGATTGACAGATGGATGGATGGATGGATGGATGATAGGTGGATGGATGTAGAGATAAATGGGTGGATAGATGAATGGATGAGGATGGACTGATAGATGGATGGGTGGATAGATGGATAGATAAAGTGATGAATGGCTAGATGATAGAATGGTGGATGGTTGGATAGATCATAGATGAAGGGATGGATAAATGGATGGATGGATTGATGGATGGATAAATGGATGGATATATAAATGGATTGACAGATGGATGGATGGATGGATGGATGGATGGATGGATGGATGGATGGATGGGATAAATGGGTCAATAGATGGATGGAGGGATAGATGATGGATGGATGGATAAATAGATGGATTGATGGATGAATGAATGGATGGATAGATTGATAGATAGATGAATGAATGGATGGATGGCTGATGGCTGAGAGGTGGATTGATGGATGGATCATAGATTAATGGATGGATGGATGGATAGAAAATGGGTGGATGGATGGAGGAATGAATAGATGGATGGATGGATGGATAGATAGACGATGGGTGGAAGGATAGATGGGTCGCTGGATGGAGGAACAGATGATTAGTGAATGAAGGTTGGATAGATAAATGATGGATGGATGATTAATAGATAAATGGATAGATGGATAAATGGATGTATTGATGGATGTGTATCTAGACGTGACAGTGTTGTCGTTACACTGCTGCTGTTGCTGTCTGATGTTCAGTGTGTTTGTCTCCTGCAGGCCGATGAATCTCAAGACGTTCTGCACTTTAATTACACCTCGTGGCCTGATCACGGGGTGCCGACGGTCAACGCCATCGAGAGCATCTTACAGTTCGTTCAGATCGTACGGCAGCAGGTCAACAGGACCAAAGGGCCCATCGTGGTCCACTGCAGGTGAGATGTTGTTTACTCCTCGTCACTTAGTGCTGGACGTGTTCATGTGAGAGTCGGTGGTACAGGAGTCACTCCGGCTCACTGCACTCACGTTACACTGACTGGAATCACTGTGGCTCACTTCCATCTATTGATTCCTGCTTGTGGTTTTGCTACAGATCTTCATGTTTGTTACCGACACTGTATGATGTAACAAGCACTGTTGTGTGTTTGTGTGTGTGTGTCAGTGCTGGAGTGGGTCGGACCGGCACCTTCATCGCTCTGGACCGGCTGATGCAGCACATTCAGGAACACGAGTATGTGGACGTCCTGGGATTGGTGTCGGATATGCGCTCACACCGGCTCTCCATGGTCCAAACTGAGGTACAGAACCTGAACTAGGTTCTAATCATCTTCTTAAAAATCATTGTAAATAGCCTCTCAACGTGATGCATAATGAAGTGCAAAACACAGAGTTTTTCAGTGAGTCAATTAGTGACCAGTCAAAAAACAAAAAAAGTGTTCAAAAGAAAATATTTTTAAAAAATAACATGTATTTTTACAGTTTCTTGGAATGTCTTCTTTCCTAAGAAGATTTTGATGAATCTATGGAAGCTTGTTTCCACCGCCAGATCAAAAGATAATTTTGACTTTTTATCTCACAATTCTGAACCTTTTTGTCACAATTTATAATTGCAAGAAAAAAAATCTGAAATGTGAAATAAAAAGTCTTAGTTACTTGTTTTATGTTTTATTCTGTTACAGATATGAAGAAAAAGTTGCAAGATATAAACAGAATTGTGTGATATACAGACAGAATATTGGCTGTATGTTACAGATAAACTCAGAATTGTTAGATATAAAGTTGAAATTGTGAGAAAATTGTGGAATTTGGCTTTTATATGAAAATGGTGTGTAACATGTATGCGTGCGTGTGTGTGTGTGTGTGTGTGTGTGTGTGTGTGCAGGAGCAGTATGTGTTCATCCATCAGTGTGTTCTCCTCATGTGGAAGAAGAAGAAGCAGCAGACGCACACGAGCGACGTCATCTACGAGAACGTCAGCAAGTCCTAATGAGGTAAGATATGATTAAAATATGGTATAAATAAATATAATGTCCATATAGTTTCTAATCAATTTATTTCGGTTTTAGTGTTATTTTGGTACATGAAGTTAATATAGTTTTTAATAAGTTTTTATGTATTTTATTTCAGTTCATGTTTATTTTATTTCAAGTAACAAATGGATGGATGACAGATGGATAAATGGATGGAAAATGGGTGGGTGGATGGATAAATGAACTGATGGATGGATGGGTAAATAGTTGGATGGTCTTGATTTTTATTTCAGTTTTCGTGTTATTAAGTTAAACCGAATAAAAATGAAAAACGTTGCCTCTGCGTCTGAGTGAAAAAAGGTTCCGTTTTGATTTATTTCAGTTTTTTATTTCAAGTAACACAAATGTTGATTGTGGTTTTAGTGTTAGTTAACTCAAGCTGGCTCTGTTGTGCTGCAGGTCTGGCGCTCCTCACATCAGTGTTGACAGACGTGTGACATCGACACCAAAAAGCAAGCGAGCGGCGGCCGCGGAGGAGAATCCTTCACTCATTTACTCCCATAGAAGCTCTTATTTAGCGGACGAACGACGGAACCAATCCGATGCCTTAAACGAGCTGCCGCGTTCTCCCGCCTCCGCCGACCGGAGGAGAACGTCGCAGCGCCGGACCGACCGTCCGCATCTAGTCTTTAGTTTGCGTGTGAATCTCAGGATCATCTGGTGCGCCGCGGCCGGACGCGTCTGCGGTGTAACGTGTGTTTCGTGAGTTTGTGTGGCACTCTGTCTGTAATAGTGTTAGTTTCCACGTCTCCGGAGGAGCGGCGGGCGCTTCGGCCGCACAACCAGATCCTCCTGCCGGCACGCACGCGCAAACCCGATTCGGACCCGACGGCCTTCGATCACTGCCACGCACGGACCATCTGCTTCAGTTACAAAGGAAGGACGGACGCACAGACGTTTGTGCGCCTTTTGCACCGATCATATGTGTTGCTGTGTGTAGAGAGGCGGACGGTAGCTGCGCTTCTGTGTGTTTTAGCCTGTGATTTCTGCTCAATCTCCTGCGGGGGTTTCATCGTGCCAGACCGCCGGGCTTCACCTCCGGCGGCGTTCGCGCAGCTCCAGCGCGGTCGGACTGAACGCGAGCGTCCGGCAGCTCCGATCCCATCACCTGCTGCTGCTGAATCTGACACTGATTCCACACGTGGTGTTCGCTGAACGTTGCATGCTGCAAAATGACAGACGTGAGATTAGTCTCATCTTTAGGTTTAGACTCGAGCTCAGAGTGTTCGCTTCACATTTGCCTGTTCCGTCAAACACACGAGTGAGTTTACAAATGTTTACAGGCGCTGAGATGTGACTTGTCAACTAGACACTGAGCTGTAAATACTGAAATGTGTTCAAGGAACTGACTGAAACTCTCCAGAACAGGCTTCACGTCACTCGATGGGTTTTCTTTAGTTTGTGTCCAGGTCAAACTCGTTCGTCTTTTGGTGCCATTCTCGTGTATCGTGTGACTTCAAGTAGCCGAGCAATCCACAGTCGCCATCACAGGTTTCATGTGTGTTCGTTTGGAAAAAAATAAACGTTTGAGTACGTATTCTTATGAGCTGGAAATGACTCGTTTTGTGTGATGAACAAATGACGTCTGTTGACCTCAAACCACATCAACTTCACAAACAGACTGCTGTTGTTCTTCTTGTGTGTATGTTTTGGAATCATCTGATGTAAAGAGGCACAAAACGTGATGTTCTTCCTCAGTATTTTTGTCTTGATTTCCAGTACAAATATCTAAACTTCATTAAATCTGGATACATTTACTTGAGAAGAAAAATGACTTTAGATATTCAGTCTGAAGGCTTTTTTTTAATTAATACAAAATTGTGCTTAAAACAAGAACATTTTTTCTTTTTTTCTGACCTCACTAGTAGATTTTTTAAGCTTAAAATTGCTTGTTTTTTATATTATTTGACACATTTTGATTATTTTGATCATTTTGCTTCCACAGGAGAAACACATGTATACTAAAAATACACATATAAAATTAAATCACATCTTTAAATAAACTCATAAATCCAGCATGGCCAAAATGTCATTATATCACAGCTGAATTGACGGCCTGTGATTGGCTCTCTGACTCGGAACTGAGCGCACGTGACCAAGTATGGCAGCAGGTCGCGCACACGTGTTTCCGGGAATGAAGCAGGTGAAGGACACCAAGGTGAGTGTCAGTGTGAACTTTAACTGATGGCTGCGAGTGTCATAAATCTTATTGTTTTAGAGTAGTATTCTAGAAAGAAATGGTGTTTGCAAAAGACGTTGATGTGTTTGATTGATTAGTCCGATGGCGTGTGGTTGGGTCGGGACTGTGTATTTGTGTTTGAAAGCAGATCGAGTTAAAACACTTTATTTGATATTACCGTAAAACCATACGAACTGCGCTGTAGGTTTTGGGCACAAAATAGCTTAAAGCTGTGATAGGAGAGACCAGTGCACAAAAAGAAAAAAGAGAAAAAAAAAAAGATAGGATAAACGAATCATTTCGAAGCCTTGAATCAATTGAATTATAAAATGATTCACTGATTCAGAGCGCTGGAAACGCCGCACGCTGGTGACACCTGCCGGTCAAAACTGTAAATGCAACGAAAAACTCAGGCCAAAACATGCATAAAACTTACAAACCTACCGCAAATTTTTAAAGTATAATATATTAAATGCAATTAACAAACCATCGAGTAACAATCAATAAGATGTGTTTGTATAATATGATTCCTTTTTTGTTTGCAGGGCTTGTTTGTTTTGTTTTGTGGAGGACTCGTCTAAACGGGGCAGTAAGAGACTAATTACACAAATGTTTCAAATAAAAAAAAAAAAGTCAAATTTGTAAAACTAATCCGAGATCATTAGGTCAAACTCGTAAAGACAGCGCTGTGATTGACGGCTTCACATCGCCCCCCAGCGGCCAAACATTGACATCTCGAATCACTTGTGACGTCACGAAGCCGCGTTTGCGGAAATCACGTGATCTGTTCGAAACAAATGATTCCTCTTAGGAAAATTAACTTAAAACAAACATGGTAACTACAAATTAACCTTGGTTTTGGTATTCTAACTATAGTTAAACTATTAGATTTGTAGTAAAACAGTGGTTATACAAACGATAATTAATACGCCAAAAAACATGGTTACTACACTTTTACTATAATAAACCCATGGTTAATTTCCATAAGGTCACAAAAGTAGTAGTACTTAAAAACTAACCTTCACTCCCTCCCAGACATTTAGTTTAAACTGCGAGAAATGTTTAAAAGAATCTCGAAGGTTCGAAGCTTTGAATCAGTGATTCAGAGCGCGAATAGAACTCGTAACTGGCGTCACGTCACACAGATGGTCCCCGCTAGAGGGCGTGTGAGCTGATCAACCAGTGTTTAATATGATTTGAGCTGATCTCGGGTCAGTTTATAGTGTCGGTTCAGTTTTGAAGTCAAACACGTGTGTGTAATGAGACTGATTGTTTGTGTTAATTGTCTTTAAATTGGTCTGATTAGCCATGTCTTCCCGTAAAACACAAAACAAGCACTGAAATTTAATTAAAAGGGCATAAATTAGACACACCCTTCATATTTAATGATTTGATTCTGTTGGATGGATTGCACGTTCATGAAAACATTTGCTATTGCTTTGTGTAAGGTGTCTTTATCACTGGTTTTTAATGTCAGTGTTCATTACACACGTTGTTGTGTTGACAGCGTTTGTCCAGCAGGTGGAGCTGCTTCACAATCACTGATTCGTTCTGTCAAACGGCTGATTGAAATTGATTCACAGTTCTGCCATCACTAGACCCACGAGCGCGTTATTGATGGTCCAGTGAAGCTTCTGCATCAACGAGACTTTAAACATAAGTGTATTTAATTTGTTCATTATAGAAGCTTTTCAGCACATGCGCGTCACCGCCGCCTGCTGGACACAAACATGAAGCGCATCTACAGCAGCGGCTTTCACAACATATTTGATTTTGAAGCATTAAAAGTGGCTTTAAAACCTATGAAATCTTTCAGGCGTATTGTTCAAGTAAACAAGTACATACAGAGGCAGTTGGTAAATGAGAATGAATGTCCTCAGGTTGAGCAGTAACTGATGAAAAGCTCATTTGGAACAATGTAAATCAACTGCTTATTCATATTAACATTCATTGTGATTTTTAATGTGTTTCTATCCTAGTTCAAAATCAACATGAGGTTTATGAACTGCTTCATTTGTAGTTTGACCCTTAAGTGTTTGTGCTTCAGAAACTTAAAGAGTTCATGGGATTTGAACGCGATTGACAGGTTTTTAGTCTTGCAGTCATACTTCATTTTTTGTACTTGTGTTTGAGTTTAAAAACAGTAGTGCACATAAACAGAAGCATTAGAATTTGAACATCTTCATTTTTACATCCCAAAATGATTTGAATGTGCACACATGAGATGTTATTGTTAATAGGCATGTTTGTAAAGTCAGTGCAAAAACATCGAATTACATCCAACAGCACTTCATACAGTGGTAAAATGTAAAACAACTGACAGTCAGCAGAAACGGTCGTAAGAATTACACAAGAACTTTTTAAAAAAAGGAAATCAAGTGACTGTAGGCACATCTGATTGGCTAAATGTCCCTGAGTGCGTAATTTATTCCTGATGAGCGGAGCCTTCCTGAAACAACCCAGCTCAGAGCACCAGAGGAGCGTCGACCTCATTAGCGTGTTGACGGAACTTTGGCCCCATCAGCTTCTCGCTGAAACGACCAGGCCCCGCCTCCTTCTGAAAGTCAGCTGTTGGAATGACGTACCACATGACCACACCAGACGGGTTGATGGACACACTGAAGTCTGTGCTGTCCTTCAGATCAGGCAGGAGCTTCTCTGCAAACACGTCATACACCTGACAGAGACGAGAGAAAGAGAGAGAGACGCTGTGGAAGTGATTGCCTGTGTTTATCAGAGCTGTTTGTGTGTTTCTGAACACTCACCTGATACACTCCAGGTTTGTAGCTCAGCGTCTTTAGGTTCGTCACGTAGCGATACGGCATATCTGACCTCCTGCTGAAGAACACCAGAGCGCTGGATCCTTTATTCAGAGGCCGCCAGTAAACCTCGATCTTGCTCTTCTCCTGAAAGTAAAAATACAAAATTAAACAAAAAGATTAAACTAATTACTAAACTATAATCAGTAAATTATAGTGATTTAATAAATTACTACATTTTAATTCATAAAAATATAAGAAAAAAAAAATTAGTAGGAATAAATGTAATAGTGTAATGTAACACCACAATTAATAAAAAAAAATTTAAACCACTCAATAATACAGTGTTTAATCCTAAAAGCTACTAAAGTAAATAAAATTAAACATAATAATGTAAAATAATACAAAATAAATACTATATAATATTTTTAAAAATATTTTGAAATAATATTCTTAATGCATGAAAACATCTGTGAAAACAAATAAATGAAAATAAAACTACATTAATTTTAATAAAAAAAAATATTAAAATAATAATTACAAAAACAATATTAAAATCACTGAAAAATACAAATATATTTAAATAGGGGTCCTCGCACAAAGATGATCATATTTGGTCATTTAAAACACTGAAACGCCTGAAGATGTCTCACTTTGATCAGGCGAATGCCTTGGATGCCAAGGGGGTCCTGATTGATGCCGATGACGATTTTATTCTGCAGGATCGCACGAGCGCCGCTGCTGATCGTACGCAGATCGTTAGACATGAAGAGAGGCGCGGCCATGATCGCCCACAGCGCCATCTGAGAACGTGATTGGTCCATGCTGAGGCCGAAGTCTCCAATGAGCAGCTGAGGATGAGACAAATTCTAATGATTCTCAGCGAATTAAATTAGGGTTATATGATTTTTATTGTAAAGTAATTGGACTTAAACCCAAAATAATAAAAAATAATATTTATTTTAAATATACATTTTTTGTGACTCATTATTTACTTTAACTGAACAAAACATAAATATAGAATATAACACGACTATAAAATACAAATAATATAGAAAAAGATTTTTTTTTTTAATTGTACAAATTAATGTTTTTTTTTTATTTTGTTTTTGGAGTTGTCATTTACTTTTATTATACAGAAAATGGAGAAAATATATAAAATAGAATAAAATACAAATATAGTATTTTATATAGAATATAAAAATATAATATAAAAAAGATTTTTTTTCTCCCCCCATAAATACAGTTCCTTGATGATCTCACCATGTCAGGGTCGTTCCACTGGCCCGGTCCGGCGGCGGGCTGCAAGACGTCCTGATTGCCAAAGAACCAGTCAACGATGCTCAGCACACTGTCCCACGAGTCCTGGATGTCATCGTAATTCCGCCACAGGTTACAGATCTGACCCAGCAGTGTGTAGTTCACCTGAGACACAACACCACAACACAGTTAATACAGTATTACATTATATTACATTGCGTGACATGACGTGGCTTCCACCGACTGCTCTCAACTCACTTTCGGTGGGAGGCCGCCCTGGTAGGCGGGCCAACTGCAGGAGTAGCCAATGGGACGACCCGTAGCGTTCAGGGCCTTTGACATCATTGGGTAGCCTGGATTTAAAATGAAATAAAAATACAATACAAATAGTGTAAAATATTGAAAAAAATAAATACGGTTCCTTTAATGCAATCCCCGCCCCTGAGGCCGTTTCCCGTGTCTGACCTTGTTCCTGGTAGGATGAGTTGGAGTAACAGCCGTCCAGCTTCAGCATGTCGATGCCCCAATCTGCAAACGTCTGCGCGTCCGTCTCCACCTTGTCCAGCGTGGTTCCCGGATATCCGCCGCACGTGTGAGTGCCCATGTCTCCGTAGATGCCCAGCTTCAGGCCGCGGTCGTGCACGTACTGCGCCAGATGAGCGATGCCGTGCGGGAACCTGCGGCAGACGCATGGAAACATCAGGTGAAGCACATTCAGACGCGCTGCTGCTGTTAGAAGGTCAGGGGTCAGAGGTCAGCACCTCTTGGGGTCGGCCTGCAGGCGGCCCTGACTGTCTCTCTGCATTGAGGCCCAGCAGTCGTCGATGTTGACGTAGACGTATCCCAGCTCTCTCCAGCCGTCCTCCGACAGTCTGTCGGCCATGTCCATGAACAGCTTCTCACTGAGCGGTGACGACGGGGAAAAAAAAAAGAGCATTGGTAACTAAAAATACAACTAAGAGAATTAGTAAAAGCACATATTGTAATAAAAAAAAAAAAAAAAATTGTACTGTTTGAGATTCATTTTAATTTTTAAACATATATTAATATATATATTTTTAATTACAACTAACACCACTGGAAAAAGCACTTACTGAAATGATAATAAATAAGTTAAATTAAATTTAAAAAAACAAGTGAGCAGTAATCATTCAAATAAGAAGAACAATACGGACCAAAACTGAACTAAAATTGAAATGAAACCTGATGCAGTTGTCGGGGTCGTTCAGACAGTCGGTGTCGCAGCGGAAACGTTCCCAGGCTAACCAGCCCATCGGCGGGGTCCTCATCAGCCCGTTATCCATAGCCCAGGTGGCCGTGGAGAACGCCAGAAGAAAAAACACTGCTGTGCACTGCATTTCTGAAACCGTTTATTAAACACTGAGTTATTATGAATGCATTCCCACTGAGACCATCACTTATTTGTAAAACTGCTAACAAATGAGGCCAGACAAAAACACAATCTAACTTTGACAGGAACTTTTGAATTAGTGAACTCTGACGAAAATGACAAAACTCACATTAAATAAATCACAACAAAATCTACTAGTAAATGTATGATCAGTCATCCAGTTTTTCTGACGCATGTACACCTAAAATAACTAAAGAAACAAAACATGACAACTTTAAATTCATAGTTGAATCAGTCTAAACGACCTTAATGTGACATTTTTGACAGAAAATGCAATAATTGCACCATTTTTGTTTGTGTCAATATTAATATTTTGAATTAATAAATGTTTTGAGCTCAGCAGTGAGTTTGATAGCCGATATAAAACTCATGAGAAAAACACCTGGACACACCTGACTATCTGTCAGCTGACACACGTGACTCACACACACACACAGCGACAAACATCCTTACACAGCACACACAATATCACATGTATCATTTAATAACACACATGTGTATCTTTATTTTTTATATGTATTTAATAACGCAACAGCACAAATGAGTATGACTGACTTTTACTTCCTGTTCGACACTTCCTGTTAGAATCCACGACAGGGATGTTTATATGCATCACATAAATGATACACAAATGTAGAATTGCTTAAATCTCGCTGTGCGTCGCTATTCTACAGAATTCCATGAATCAGAACCTCGAGTTCAACTGAATCCTCCGGCGTGTGTGTGTTTTGTGTTCTATTGTGTTCGCGCGTCACTCACCGGATCCGGATGTTGGATCTTGCCTCACTGTGAATCAGTTGTGACTGCTGTCCGGAGCGGAGCGGCTCGGTTCTGCTGCTGCCACAGCTTTTCTCTCTGTGTGTGTGTGTGTGTTTGGATGAATGTGTGTGTTGTTTGAAGCAGCTGGTCATGTGACCGCATTCGTGTCATGTGATGCAGCATCAGCTGACCGCAGCCACAGGCTCAGCAACTTCCGCATACAGAAAAAGAGTCGAGCGTTTGTAAAACTTGATGAATTGCTTAGACTAGTAATTAAAGCAATCTAGTTTTCCCTTCTCTGTCTCTCAGCAAGACTGGGTCATAACTTTTTTAAACAGGTTACATAAAAACATAGATTGGTCTAATTTGAATCTGAAAAGTAATAGTGATTACGATTCTGCTAGTTAATCAAACTCAGTACTGAGAGACATAGTCTAGATTTTGTCAGTTTGATGATATAAGCAAAACTAGTGTTCGAGCCTGCATTAATATGTGGCACTTTTTCCTTGTCTTGTTTTCTCGTAGGCATTTTATTATTTGCATAAAGCAGACCTTGTAGCCTCGATAAAACATCCATTTTACAGTAATGGGAGAAACGAAGCTTTTCGGAACTCCGAATCATTTGAATCAATTGCTTCGAAAACCGATTCACTTCGAAAAGCGCGCCAATCTATGGGGTTCCATTTGTGCCAAAAAAGAGGCGACTGCTTTGTGCTTTGTACTACACATTTGTCTTTGTCCACAGTTATTGCCTAATTATTCAGGTAAATCAGTATATGTTGACGTGCATGTTGTCTGTTGAGGTCGTCTTAATCTGTCGTCCTGTCGTCTTTTTCTCTGTTTTTTTTTTACTGTTGTCCTAACTGTCGTCTTGTTCTGTCGACCTGTTCTGTCATCCTGACTGTCGTCCTGTTCACCGCGGTCAAGTGAGCCGCCATCTGGAACTGCTGCACGTCTATTAGTGGAACTACAGTACGGAGACAAGAAGCGGCCAAAAAGCTGACGAACATGGATATTTCAGCGGTTAAAATTTAAATGTGCTAGAAAACAGGGAAAAAGTATTTACAAAACGTATATATATATATTGTTCATTATAGAAGATACAATTATATTACTTTCGAATACATTATACTGTAAAGTTTTTTAAGACAGTAATAAGAAACTTTTAATAAGAAATTGTAATAATGCATGTAGAAATAAGGAGCAAACATTCAGTGTTAGAATGTATTTTAACAAACTTTATTTTTTCAGAAAACTTTACAGTATAATGTAAAGTAATATAAGTGTATCTTCTATAATGAACAATATATATATATACGTTTTGTAAATACTTTTTCCCTGTTTTCTAGCACATTTCAATTTTAACCGCTGTTAGGACAACAGTAAAAAAAAAAACTGAGAAAAAGACGACGTCAACAGACAACATGCACGTCAACATATACTGATTTACCTGAATAATTAGGCAATAACTGTGGACAAAGACAAATGTGTAGTACACAGCACAAAGCAGTCGCCTCTTTTTTTGGCACAAATGGAACCCCATACCAATCGGTCAAAAGGCGACACGTGCTGGTCAAACTATGTAAATGCAACGAGATCACAACACGGAATGTTTTCACCAAAACGTGATCTATCAAATTCCTTTCAAACAGGAATTTTATTTACATCCGTGTAACCCTGATAGACTCTTACCTGTTGTATAGCGATGGGCGAAAAGCTGCTTTTCCAAACTCGTAACATCGACACCTGCTGGTCAATTGATCTAATTGCAGTGGGGACACAACACAAGCATGTCTAATAACCAGTTGCAAACGTTTTCATTAAATCATTAAATACCTTTAAAAACCAAGTGTATGTATAAATTATGTGTGTGTGTGTGTGTGTGTGTGTTTTAATTGCTTTGTAGTTGCAAATGTAGGGGTAGATACCTCACTCTCGTTACATTAAAACTGAACCTAAATTATAAAACTGTCCCGTTAAAAAAACAAAAGTGTAACAAAATTAATCATTAATTCATTAATCAAAGTTTTTACTTTGTCGATTGCATTGTTCCGCCACTAGGTGGCAAAAAGTGACTGTTAAAAATGTATTTGTCATTGAATGAATCATTTATTCAAGAGAGTCGTTCAAAAACGCTGATTCACGTGTGAGTCATTGAATCATTTATTCATTATTAATCATAATTGTAATATTAAAAATGGGTGTATTAAATCTATTATATTTTAAATGCATATTTTTTTAAAAAAATGTTGAATAATTAAAATTAATTATACATTTTTAAACAGACTACAGCAATTCTATTTGAGACCAAAAAAAATTTTAATTCTCAATTTCTCATAACTCATAATACTATTACTGGAGTAATATTTTATTAAGGGTATCTGTTCTTTTACTCAAGCACTTTATTTGTGTAGTTCGTCCAACACTGGTGAAACTTTAAAAGCATTGATGGGAGAAACGAACCTTTTCGAAGCTTCGAATCAGTTGAACCAACTGCTTCGCTAAACGATTCACTGTTTCGAACAGTAGGGGTTCGATCTTCAACTGGCTGGCAGGAGCTGCCACTGACAGGTCACGTGACCTGTCAGTGGCTGGTGGCAGCTGCCAGTCTGATTCTGGCAGGTCACGTGACCTGCCAGTGGTCACGTGACCTGGTGGCTGGCTGGCAGTCTCAACCGCTTTAGATCTGTGAGTATAAGGCGTTCTCTGTCACTCTCGCTGCAAGGAAATACACTATTTTATTGTTATGAATGTATTCTTATGACTCTGTTCTTTAGTATGATTGACGTTTTAGTTTTTTTCCACAACTAAAGCGGTCAAACGAACGTGATCACGACTGGTTGCTTACTGACGCTTCGCCTAAACTCGGAGCGCTCTCGCGGCTGACTGAGCTGCCAGTGGAAGCTACAATAAGCTGCCAGTTGAGAACACGGCCATTTGAACACTTTATTCATAATAAACCTCATAAAATGTCGACAAATTAAAAGACTAGACCCATAAGAAGATATTAATGATCGTGAAATAATATATTTCCTTGTAGCAAGAGTGGTAGAAAACGCGTTACCTCCGAGAGCTCTCGCGGCTGACTGACTGAACTGCCAGTGGAAGCGACAATAAGCTGCCAGTTGAAACCACGGCCATTTAAACACTTTATTCATAATAAAACTCCATGAAATGTTGATAAATTAACAGACTAGACCCATAAGAATATATTAACGATCATAAAATAATATATTTCCTTGTAGCAAGAGTGGCAGAGAACGCGTTACCTCCGAGCGCTCTCGCGGCTGACTGACTGAACTGCCAGTGGAAGCGACAATAAGCTGCCAGTTGAAACCACGGCCATTTAAACACTTTATTCATAATAAAACTCCATAAAACTTCGGCAAATTGAAAGACAAGATCCATAAGAAGATATTAATAATCATGAAATAATATACTTCCTTGTAGTAGGAGTGGTAGAGAACGCGTTGAACTCGGAGCGCTCTCGCGGCTGGCTGACTGAGCGACCAGTAGAAGCGGCATTAACCAACCAGTCGGAATCACCGCCATTTAAACACTTTAATCGCGCTAAAAATAAAGAACTGAACAGGTTCACAATAAGAAATTAAGCACAAAACACAAAATCTGCCGAAAATCTGTTGTTGCTGAAACTTGTTGAGGCATACTGCCAGCTGGCAGCTGCCAGTCAGCCCGCCCAAAATCAGACTGGCAGCTGCCACCAGCCACTGGCAGTGACGGCTCCCGCCAGCCAGTTGAAGATTGAACCCCCTCTCGTTTCGAATCGCTCGAAACGCCGCACGCTGGTGACGCCTGCTGGTCAAAACTGTAAATGCAACAAAAACTTGGGCCAAAACATGCATAACACAGCTTTTACAAACCCATTGCACATGGTTTCTTGAAAGTATGTTAAAAAAAAAACACGTGTTTTTTTTTTTTTTTTTTTTTTATAATTCCTATTAAAACTTGTTTTGTTTGTTTTCTGGAGAGGCCAATTATAGACTATTAAATACTACTTACACTTTTAATTACACAAATGTCTCATTTAAAAACTTTACAGATTGGTAAAACTAATCTGAGATCAAGTAAAAACCATAGACGCTGACTCAGTAGTAATGAACTCATGAACATAATTCATGGGATCACAGCAGTGCTAAAAAACTGGGCTAGACTGCTGTTTCACACTGACTTCAGGAAACAGACAATCTAACTTAACTTGAATAACTTGAATGACAATCAAAGCACTTACAGCCTGCCATAAACACCGAAGAACATGCACAAATAAGGCACCAGCACACGTTGTACACGGTATAATCTCTTTTTTTTATTACAAGATGAGCTTGAACAGTTCTCCACCCGCTGCTGTTTGCACGTGGTTTCTTTTCCAAAGGTCCCTGTAGATTGAAGCCGGTTTGGAGAAATCCTAGCGTTTGCTCAGTACAGTATTATACAGAAACTCGCCTTCAGGTAAAACACAAACATCAGCACACGGAAACAGAACATATGCTCGGAAAACAATAGAGGTGGTTTTTGGAGACGCTGCTTGCTCTCGATGGACGGACGTGCATAAACGTGTGTCTGTTGGACCTACATTAGCATCAGACACACCCATAGAAAGATTTACTACAAAAATTTGTCTGTACAAAAACTGCGTTTCTCTTTTTCTTTTTTTTTTTCTTGTTATAAATCTCTGTTGAATGACAAACAAAGTCGAGTTGCCTGTGACAGACAGAATGGATGCTAGTAGAAAGGTTTCTAGAAAAGTTGAAGTTTATCTAAACGACAGAACTTTGGCTTGAGTCGTTGATCAGGACGGAGCGTGACGAACAACCGACGGACATCATCAGTTTATTGCTGCCTTCAAGTCAAAAGTCATGAGACGAATTACTTTTTTCAAGCTCTGACTTACGCCTTTCCAGATTTAGCCTAGCTGGTTTTTCTGTGACAAAACTAATAAAACGTAATGTTTGCTAATGGCTGTTTCTCAGCTAACAAAAATATGTTCTAAAGTGTTCCTGTTAAATTATGAATGTTGTTTCTGAATGTTCTCATTGGCCAAAAAGTCCGGTTTTAAAAAATATGCATGATTATAAAAATGTTACAAATGAAACATTTCATCATTTTTAAACATTACTTTTGAATATTCTTTGAACGTTCTGAAACATTTAAAAAACATTAGATGAGCGTCCAAGAAAAAATGTTCCATGAACAATGTGTATAAATAGTATGTTTTGAGAACATTATTGAAGACCAAATAACTTTGAAACACTTTTTCACTTACTGGAAGAACGTTTGTTCATAACATTGAGAGAACCTTGCCACAACATTCTGACAGTTATAGTTTTTATAACCAAAATCTAACGTTGCCAGAACATTCTGGGAACCAAAATTTGTTAGCTGGGGCATAATGTGTCAATAATCAATAGTTTTATACTTTCTTTTAGAGACAGCAATATGACATTGCACAAAGAGCTCAATTTATTCACACATAATTATGATTTCTGACATAATTATTTGAGAGCAGAAGTCAGGCTCCAGATGCACAAATCCAATTCAGCTCATTTTTTTTTTTTTTATCAAGGAAATTATTTTTAGCACTAATGTAGAAAGACAGACTGTGAGTAAGTTCATATGATATTTGCTTCCACAGAAGGAATGTCAGTGTGATTATTTTTTACATAGGCAATACATATAAAATCCCAGGACCAGCAAACAAAGAACATTTCTTTAACGTTACTTTATGATTTTTTAGAAACATTCCGTTACGGGCCGTTCACACAGAATGCGTTTTTCCATTCCAGTGTACTACTTTTTTATTATTATTATTTTGTTAATGTAAATGTGCTAGAGGGACGTGTATGTCTTGCATCTTTTGCAGCGTCTCACACACAAGCGCCGCATTTTTAAGATGCCTTGTCAATTGTCAAGTTAAAAGAATCTCAACTTTTACACCCAGCAGCACTCATCAATGTCAGTTCCAAAACGGTGGACCAATCAGAAGATCCCGGAGGCGGGGCAAGCGTTGCCAGCTTTTGTTTACAATAGCAAGTTGTCATGACAAATTTAATTTGACGTCAACATGACAGAGGAGGTTCAGTGCTGCGCTTTTTTTTAAAAATCATTCTTGAGTGCTGCGTCTTACGTTTCTAGATGCAAAGACGTGATTCTGTTTTGTGTAACAGATTTTTGTGACTAAAAACTAAGAACAACCTCAAAAGATTGTTCTCTAAAAGTTATTTTTAGTTCTTTTTTTTTTTTTTTAGTTCTTTTTAATTCTGGGAACCAAAAGTTGTTACCCGGGACAACAGAAGTCAACATTAGTTTCATACCGGCTCCCTTTGTTTTGTTTTTTTTATACTTTTACGTTTCTATTTTGTTCTCAGAACAATGCAGGGAGATTTTAATATCACAAAACCAATAAAAGCTTACACAGAACATTCTTTAATGTTTATTTTAGTTTTAATAACCAAAAACTAACATTCTCAGAATGTTCTAGAAACCAAGAATTGTTAGCTAGGACATATCTTCTCCATAGATGTAGTCATAAGATTTATACTGGTTCGTGTTTTGTTGTTTTTGGGGTGAGTTTTTGATTCAATTTTGTGTAACACATGTTCTCAGAACATTGCAGGGAGTTTTCTGTTCGATAAAGTAATACAGGACGTTCTATAATGGTCATGTCTAGTTTTTAGAGCCAAAAACTGATGTTCCCAGAACTTCTTAATTAATGGAATTATTTTTATATTTTATTGAGAAGATGTGATGGGATGAAAAAATGAAGCATCAAAAGATGTTAAATCTATTGTTAGATTTTCAAATTGGAGTTTGCTGGCTGGTTTGGTTTGTGAATGTGGAGAAAATGAATGAGAAAAAGTAAACCGTGCGCACGTATGACGAGTATTGTTTAGCAGGTGCTCTTGAAGGCAGCAATAAAGGCAGCACATGAGAAAAACTGACGTGTTTGAAACACTGACCTATTTTCACAGAGAAAAGCAACGTGAAATGAGAACAGAAGTGATCGGCGGACGTCTCATCTGTGAGGGACGTGGTTCTGAAGCGCTCACGAATCCGGATTTCCACAGGAAACATCTTCGTGTCCGTCATTTGGACGAGAGTCACAGGAGAGGCGTCCCGGCCTCGGCGTCACGCCATGGTCTCTTTGCCTGGGAGCCTCCTGTCGTTAAAGGTATGCATGTTAATCACCTCCTCCGTTTTGACGATGGCGGGCGGCTGGGCTTTCTGTTTCCGCCGCCGCTGGCATTTCAGAGACACCCTGAGCTCCTCCACCATCGCGCTGCAGAACGAACGCTGCGCACAGAAGAGCAAACGACACACACGTGTTGATTTCGTTTCAGTTCAGGTTTATTATGCTACTGTCACTTTAAGAGCTAATATACTGTAGTATCTGTCTGATGTGAAAGAGCAGTACCTTCTCGATCTGCGCGTTCTGTTTGGATTTGTACAGCACCTCGCCGACGGCCACGAACACGGACAGCACCAGGCCGGCGGCGAGGACGATGAAGATGCCGCCGATGTTCTGCACGCCGAGGGCGCTGGCCTCCTTGCTCTCCTCCTCCGGACAGCCGTTCCCCCTCCACCACTTCTCCTTCATCATGTGCAGCTTCCCCTCCTCCTGCAGCTGCAGGATGGCGATGGTGATCTTGTCCCGATACGGCGAGCCTGCGGGAGGGAGATGAGCCTCGTGAGAACCGCGGGACGGATACAAATGGGAAAACAGCAAGGCTTTTTTTTTTTTTTTGAATTTTTCAAGTTCAAGTACGTTTATTTCTAAAGGACATTTACTAATGGCCATGGGCCAACCAAAGTGTTGTACAATAATTAAAAAACAGGTAAACAGAAATGACCAACAACTAGTTTGGGACAAAAACAAAATAAAACTACATGTTAAAAGCAGAGAAAAACAAATGCATTTGAACTTGAATTTTAACTTTTTCCATTTTTTTAAAGCTATTTTAAATGTTTGTTTGTTTTTTTAATATTTCCTTTTGTTTTAACTTAATTAACTAATGTTATAATTAATTATAACTTACTATTAATTGGTCATTTTTTGTGCTTTTGTAATTTTTTGTATAGTTTAATGTTTATAGAATTTATGAATTTTTATTTCATGCTTTTAGATTTTAATGCTTTTCATTTTTATATATATATTTTTTCATTTTTATTTGAATTACCATTTTAGTCATTTTATTGTGCATTTTATTTTTTAGTAATTCATGTCTGTATAGTTTTTTTTAATTGTTATTTAGCATTAGTTTTAGTTATTTTAGGGAGATGACGGCAACTAGCTGAAATAAAAAGTTTTTTTTGTTTGTTTTTTAAATTTAATTTTATTTAACTATAATCCTGTGAATTCATTTGTCAGTTCCTTTCTATAACCACTAAATAAATAAATGCAAGCATAGAAATAAAAGCAGGCAAATAATCAAATATCTAAATAAATGCAAGCAAATATCTAAATAAATGATATTCTGTGCTAATCACCGCAGACGCCGCTGATGGAGCTTAGCTCAATCTGAATCCGGAACATCCTTTAATATCTTCGGTCTGCATTCACACTCAGTGTCTCCGCTCTACACATCATTACATGAAGCACTGATGTTATTCCAGGAGTATGTGTTTAGTCCTCCGGTGGATCTGCAGCATCCCGCAGAATGAGTCACTCGTAAAGCCTCGTCCCAGAACAGCGCAAATGATCAAAGGCGCGCGAGAATCGCAAACAGTCACCGGAGACGCGATTGAACGCCTGTTAGCGTTATTCTGAACGACGCGTCTGACGCGCGTGTGCGCGCTTAACAGGATTACACAGATGGGAGGCAGAAACACAGAGGATTTGTGCAGATAAAGATGGATAAATATCTCCCTTTTCATTCGCTCTTCCCCCGCAGAACTGCTCTCAGATTCGAATGTTTATATAAAGTGCGCAGATTCAGAAGAGACTCGTGGGAAATGAAAGTAGTTTGACAGTCATCACTCATCACCATGCTGACAGGTTTATAATGATGCTGATGTGCAGGAATGAGTGCGCATGTTTGTGTAGTGACAGTAGTGAGGTGCGTTTTACCCATGGGCGTCCCCACGCCGTACGCCTTGGAGTCGATCAGGCCGCCGACCTGCGTCAGGTTGCAGTTGCGCTGCGTGACGAACTCGATGGCGGTGGACTCCATCAGGAAGGCGTAGTCGGACGTCAGCACGCGATGGATGCCCTCCTCCACGCTCTTCACCATCACCGACTGACGCCGACTGTTCATGAACTCCCACATCTTATCGTACGTCGAGATCTTGGTTTTCTGCAGTGGAGACAGAGAGGATTTCCATTCCAGCACTGGTTTGGTGTATTAATATTCACAAAGATCCATTTGACTGCACCGATACTATCAGGTGAGAACAAAAAGGAAGCTGCTTTACAGCTGAAACTGAATCAGTTTCAGAATTGATGAAAGCTGATTTACAGCTTAAAGGAGAAGTCCACTTCCAGAACAAACATTCATGCTCCTGTCTTTCTTTCTTCAGTCGTAAAGAAACTGTTTTTTGAGAAAACATTTCAGGATTTTTCTCCATATAATGGACTGATACGGTGCCCCGATTTTGAACGTACAAAATGCAGTTTAAATGCAGCTTCAGAAGATCACAAATGCGGCTGTAAACAATCCTAGCAGAGGAAGAAGGGTCTTATCTAGCGAAACTATCCGTTATTTTCATTTTAAAAAATACAATTTCTATACTTTTTAATGTCAGACGCTCGTCTTGTGTTTCTCTCCCTGAACTCTGTGTATTCTGGCTCAAGACAGTTCGGGTTTGTCGAAAAACTCCATCGTATTTTCTCCCTCAACTTCAAAAATCATTTCAAAATCATCCTACATCGCTGCAGAAGAACAGACACAGTGTTTACAAAGAAGATCAAACACCCTCAACAAAAAAGGTAAAACAGTGATACAGGACGATTTTGAAGTTGAGGGAGAACATGAGATGGGAGTTTTTGCACATTCACTAACTGACATGAACCGGAACAAAAACAGTCCAGACAGAGTAAGACAAGACGAGCGTTTGACATTAAAAAGTATAGAAATTGTATTATTTTTATGAAAATAACCAATCGTTTCACTAGATAAGACTCTTCTTCCTCAGCTGGGATTGTTTACAACTGCATTTTGGAAGTTCAAAATCGGGGCACCATATCAGTCCATTATATGGAGAAACATGCTGAAATGTAATAAAAAACATAATTTCTTCACGACTGAAGAAAGAAAGACATGAACATCTTGGATGACAAGGGGGTGAGTACATTATCTGTGAATTTTTGTTCTGGAAGTGGACTTCTCCTTCAAAAAGGAATTTTACAACATTAAAGCTGATTTGTAGTAAGAAGCACTGCAGAATTGAGAATTGAGAGCACATGTTCATGGACCTGCAGTACCTTAAAGAAGGTCATGGTGGCGCCGTCCTCCACCACGCCGTACAGGATCTTGGTTTGTTTGGCCAGATCGTCGGCCGAGTCGATGGGCGACTCCATGCGCTCCACCGTCAGGAAGGCGGCCAGGTTCGCGGTGTAGGACGAGATGATGATGAGGGTGAAGAACCACCAGATTCCTCCCACGATCCTGGTGGACAGAGCTTTCGGCATCAGCTCCGACCCTGAGCACGGATGAGAGAAGAAATAAATGCCCTGAATCAGCTGAACACCTTCTGGACCAAGTTAAGTGACACTTTTTCATCATTTAATTTCTATTTATTACATTTCTATTTATTTGTGAAGAACATTTTAAATAGAAATGACTACTAATTTGTACATTTGTTAGAATATTGCTTTTTTGTTTCATCTTTGCTTTCACATAATATAAAATAACAACAAGAGCAGTCCAGAGATGGAAGTTCATGCTTCTCTGACATTGATTAATGTGAAAGGCTGGTAAACACATGAAACATCGTTTTGATTTGATATTATTTTTTAAGTTTGTGTGTGATATATATATATATATATATATATATATATATATATATAACACTGAAAGGCCTTACTTGGACAAAAAATATATATTGCAATTATTTTGTCAAATATTTCAATTTGATATGATAAACAGTCAAACTTTAAAGTGGACTCAAACCTCTTTTTAGTTGTAATACTGTCACACCAGTGTTTTTAGGAACACAATGATTTTTAAAATGATTTTTAAATAATTGTAAGAATTTTTTTTATAATAATAATAATATATTTTTTTAATGAATATGGGAAATTATAATACATTTTTTATTTTGCACTAAAACTTATAATACTAATATTTAGGTCTTAATTTCCTCACTTTCACATTTTCAAAACTTCAAGCTTTTAACGTCTCGAATTTAATCTTTTATTTTGGCAGAATATTGCTGAAATGCTGTATAATTCTGTCCAGGCAGATGTTGGATATTATGCAATATGTGAATTATATGTGAAACTCACAGCATAAGCAGAGATGCAGTTTGCATCATTTACTATACCATAGCATACATTTCAATTAGTATGCACTTATTTATTTTAATGTTACATTTGATTTAAATAATTATTATCATTTCATCAACTCATGAACCCCTGGCCTAAATGATCATTTATCAATAATTTGGCTTCTCATGTCTCTTGCAGTTATTGCATTGCTGTAAGTGTGATCAGTAGCAGCTGTGCTCCAGCAGGAGGCGCTGAGGCGCTGACAGACTCACCTTGCCGCATGAGAGCACCGACACCAAACCAGAAGCTGTTGAGCAGCGTGAAGTTATTCTCCACCACGTCTGAGTCAGGGTTACAGGGGTGAGGGTTGTACCACTCGTAGGGACTGAACCTGAGCGCACAACGAGAGCACAGACTGACGCATTTACTGCCACAGCCCACACACACACACACACACACTCACACAATATCTCTCACATAAACACACTGATCAACACTGAGACCAAACCTTAAGACACTGCAGGCAAAACTTACAGTTTTATTCACCTCTATATTCTGGAGTTTTTTTCTGTGGGGTTTGTTCATATGTCATTTACACTGATTTATACAACAATTTATTCCCAAAAACATGGTGAAAACGGGTTTCTTTTCTGTCAGTTGGCAGTGTTATAAAAAGAGGAATAAAAAATCCTCTCTGGAAAACCTGTAACCCTAATACTCCAACAAAATCCAACACGAATTGAATGAAACTGGCTTCATCCAATGTTCAGTTTAAGCTTTGGAAATGTATGCAAATTAGTACATATTATATTAATGTCTCATTTGCATGTTCAAATATAACTTTGTAATATAAAAGAATTATTTTAAAGTACTGTGATTAATCAACTGGGTAAGCAGTGGCATTTGTTAGTTACATATTTTGACCGTGTTCACCTGTAGTGTCTTGCCTTAAACACAGAAGATTGACTGTGCAGTATTTGTGGCACTTTTTCATCTCAGTAGGTCATTTATATCCAGAGTCAAGTATTAATGCATTCTGCTTGAATTCTGGCTACATTAGCTGATAAACAGACAAATTGACATTGTTCTCCGATTAACTCGGCCACAGATACACAATAACTCCGTATTTTCTGATCCACTGATGCTGTTTTTAGTCGAACAAATCATGCATCTGATCTGAAACCTGGTTTTTGTGTGTGTGTCTTTGTGTGTGTAATTCCAGTTCCCAGACTGTATCTGGCAGGTAAGGTCACAGCAGAACTATCATCACACAAGAGCTCATGTTCAGAATAATAAAACAGCCTCTGTGTGTGTGTGTGTGTGTGCGTGTGTGTGTTTGTACTGAATGTGAACAGCAGTACAGGTGGATAAAAGTATTCAGCTTCGGTCTGAATGCCTCCTGCACACATAATGTTTTCTTGCCACCAAATATAAAATTGTTGACTGTTAAAAATGTGGTGTGGTGCAATATATATATATATATATATATTTGTTAAAAATAGTTTTCTACTATAAAGAACCTTTTGTGAAAGAAAAAGTTCAATAGATGTTAAAGGTTCTTCATGTAGGCACCAATGCCATTAAATGAATATGACATATGTGCATTATTCCTGTGTGGCTAATCAAGTGTGTGACTGATTGTTGATGCTAAATAAAACCGATTGCATGTGTGTGTTTGTGTAAAGCTTGAGGAACATCTCTATGAGCGTTCTGGGACTCGTAAAAACTCTTCTGTGTGTTTAGAGGTAAATTGGGGCTTTTCTAATCAATACAGCAGCTGAAAAGTCAATATTCCAATTATAGAGCAGAATAACACACCGTGAGCGGAAACCCGGCGAGCGTTAGTTCAACATCACGTGATTACGCCGATATCATTCCAGAACCACAACACTTACCCAGAATACCTCACACTCACTGTGCATATTCCAATCTAACTTAGGTGACAGTCGTGGCTTTTATTTGGTATCATGTCGCCGGTAACATTAAACGTCGACGCTGAGCTTTAACAAACGCTTTACATCAGCACTCGTTTGTCCGATTCGCAGCGATTCCTGCTCCGTAAACAGAGCCTGATTGATTTCCTCTGAAAATTTTCAGAGGATTTCCAATTAATAAGCTGAGTCTGGAGACTCCTGTGAGACGTGGCCATAAACGCTGAGAGAGATATTAAAGCAGGACAGAGAGATATTACAGTGAGACAGATATTAGAGAGGATGAAGGGGAAAGTCACTGAGAAAGTAATTATGGAATATCCAGAGGGCTTTAACAGAACATCACCATCAGACCACAGAGACACACGATCAGGAAACGCTGCCATTCGGCTCTCCGTTCTGGAGAATTAACAGCAAACTCGACCTAATCACGTCAGTTACTCGCTTTTAATTGCAAAAATTAAACATTTTATCACTTTCCTTACAATATTAGCCTATTGCATGTTGTCAAACATCACTGCATTTTAATGCACAGTACGTTTTTGCTTTTATTGGAAATAAATATCATGTTTTTGTCTTCGTCCTGGCCTTTAAAATACTGTGACATTTTTCTAAAATCATTTTTGAGGCTTTTTGACAACATGGTGCAAACTGAAGTTTCTTGTACATTTTTAATTTGTATTTTATTATATTTTCACTCAAGCTCAATGTTTCAAGCTTAACTTACACTTTGGAAGGAAAAAGTGATAATCACAGATTTTTTTCTTGCCACTAAATAAAAAAACTGACTGTAGATAATGTGAAGTAGTGCAATTATATTTAAATTTTATATACATTTAATTTTCTTGCTACCAAATATAAAAATATTGACTGTAAATAATGAGGTATGGTGCCGTTTTATTCATATTTTATTAATATATAATTTTTTGCCACTAAATGTAAAACTATTGATTCTAAATAATGAGGTATGGTGCAATTGTATTTATATTTTATAAATATTAATTTTTCCAAATATAACAATATTGACTGTAAATAACGAGGTGTGTGGCAATTATATTTATATTTTACAATTTTTTTGCTACTAAATACAAAAATATATCATCATTTATTATCATCATTTTTAAAGACACGGTGGTTGTTTCTTGTTTTTTTACACACACACTACTATTATAAATTGCTTTGGATAAAAGCATCTGATAAACGCATAAATGTAAACAAGGTGGTGTGGTGCAATTATATTTATATTTTACATTATTGTCATTTACATTATTATTATTTTTATTTTCTCACAACTAAATACAAAAATATTTAGCGCAATAATATGTGTATTTATTTTATAATATGGTTAGGGAAATGTTATGGGTTGTTACTTTTTTTTTATTTTATTTTTTTTATTAATAAATTGCAGAGATTTTCAGGCACAAATGGCCCCGTTTCCTGAGAGCGAGGATGAGTGAGGATGAAGAGACGGACGTGTGGTCGAACACAAGCGCGAGGGTCACATGTTACCTGGCTATGACAAACAGCACACAACTGACACCCAAGCAAGCCAGCAGAATATACATCCAGATATCAGGGGACAGAGGGTTGAGGAAGGAGAAGACGCCGGGGTTGGTGCCGTTGGGTTTGCGGTACAGGATGCTGATGCCCAGGGTCATGAAGGGTTTGGAGAAGTCAATCACCTTCTCTCGCACGTACGTGATGGTCAGCGGCGCCACGGCCAGGTCTGCTTTCTGTCAAGCACCAACACAACAGACCGATCAGCACAGAAAGATCCGTCAGGTCATGCTGCATAACTGAGCAAAAGATTCAAATGAATCAGTTTGTCAACTGAATCATTTGTGACACTCCTCTAGATTTTAAACTGAACAAGTTATTTGGAACGTTGACATGTTGATTCACATTAGGGCTGTCAAGCCATTAATAAAATGTCTAACCTAATTAATTACATAATGTGCTGATTAATTAATCTGTATTCACACATCAATTTGGGCTGAGAAGTTACCCCACAAAAGATCATTTAAAGTCTGTATAGTGTTAGATGAGAAACTAATGATAGACATTTGTAGCTTTAGAAAAAAATATTTTGTTTCAACAATGCATAAATGATAATACATTTGTATTTATTTTTTAAATGAACACTGACTTATAAAACGATTTTTTAAATAAAATGATATTTTAAATATGAAAGTAAAAGCACCAGTAGATGGCGGTGAATCACCGGCTTAATGAGTGAGTCACTGAATCATCCATTCAACTGTTTTGTTTAAACAGCAGATTCATTCAAAAGAAGCAACTGATGGTCTTTATGAGTGAGTCACTTTATCGTTCACTCACTCGATTCTCTCAAAACCACAGATTCATTCAGAAACTAAACAAGTGGCTGTCTTTCTGAATGACTCACTGAATCATTGACTCGATTCATTTAAAAGGCTATTTCATGCATTAATAATTTTAACACTTTTTTTTCCCCATAAATAATCACACCAAGTTAATGTGTTAAATGGACAGCTCTAGAAGAGCTGTATAACGAACGAAAAGATTCGACTGAATCAGTTAACTCTGAATCATTTGTGACACTCCTCTTGACTGTAAACTAAACAAGTTAGTTAAAATGTTCTGACATTATGTAGAATTGTTCAGCTTACTTGAATATATTTCTGTGTTTCAGCAGCAGGTTTGAGATGTGGATCATGAGGGTAAAGAGCAGTGAGTTTAGCAGCGGCGCGTGAGATCAATCCGAATGTAGACGATTCGTGTCGCGCGCCCCTAAGAATCTGATCATTAATTCATGTCGCGCGCGTCGGGTCGAGTTCTTACACACGAACAAGCTCAGATACAGCGTTCGTTAATAAGACCTCCGGAGACTCGCGGCCGTTACCGAATCTCCAGAATCCAGACAAAACCACTTCAGCGTTTCTATCAGACCAGTGCAGTTCAGAGGAGTGACACCAGATTTGCTCACGCCACCATGTTTCCAGCCAAACACGGCAAACGCTCCCGTGGGTTATTATCGTGAACTAAAACCATCAAATTCATTTTTAATTGAAGTTAAGCTGAAATAGATGAACTTGAAATGAAAATGTATTAAAATCAAACACACATCCAAAAAAAAAAGCAATTCGTGCTTATAAGACTAAGATGGGTGAAAAACAGAAAATGTTACATCTTTTGCTAAATTACATACATATTCAAATAAAGAAATAACTAAAACTGAACTAAAAATAAAAATAAATAAACAATAACAACAAAAAAAGATTAAGATTAAATTAGAGTTAAAGTAAAAAACAAAAAATATAAAATAAAAGCTAATTCAACATATTTTTGAAAATATAACAGTACATTAAAAAATTATTAAAATCTGGGTTGTTATAATAAACTAAAATTAAAGCTAATAGATAAAAAATGACTGAAATTTAAAAATGGCAGGTAAAAAATAAATTGAAACACTGAAATTACAAACTGGAAATAAATACAAATTTAAATAAATTAAACAAAAGATAAAATGAAGACTGAAAATATAAAAATAAAAGCTAATATAAAATATAAATTAAATGCAGTAAAGTGTCACAGTACTCACATGGTCCATGAGTTCGCGCACCATGCCGTTCCACTGGCCCGTGCTCTCCTCAAACGCCCCGTATTTGCCGTCCTCCACTAACCGGATCTCGTAACGGAAGCCCAGGATTCCCGAAAGCTCCCGCAGCAGATCCACGCAGAATCCCTCGAACCGGTCGTTCCCATACAGCGGTTTATCAGACTTCTTAAACATAACGTACGGCTCCTCCTGAGACAGACCGAGACAGAGAAAAGATCTCAAATGTTGCAAAACTGACCATTTCATATGTCATTGTTTTATATTAGTCAGTAGATCTGCAGAAGTTGAAATTGAAGTAAATATTAATTAATCTACAAAAGTTTGTAATGACATAATTTAAATTTTGGGGTAATTTATTATTTTCTTTAAAATACTTTTTAAAAAAGCACTAAAATTACTAAATAAAAATGTAATTTAAAATAGAATTAATAAATTAAGTTCACTAAAATTAAGTCATTTTTGGGTGAATTATTCTTAAGATCAAAAATAGTAATACAAATTAAAATGACAAAAACACCTAAGAAAAAATTGCTAAAAATTAAACTAAAATTAATTTAAAAAATTCATCCAAAATGTCTAAAATAATATATTTTTTAGTGAGTGAGTTATTTTTTTTATACTCTAAAAGTGCAGTCTCTCTGTTACCTAAGACATGTTACTGTGTGTGTGTGTGTGTGTTTACCAGTATGGTGGAGACGCGCAGTGATTTGTTGGACAGTGAGTCTGTGATGTTGGTGATTTTACTCTTGTGATTCTCACTCATGTTGAGTCCACGGGGAGGATCCCACGTCCCGATCTGTGCAGAAAACACACATATGATGCATGAATACACACACACACTCACAATCATGCCTGAATCACACAAACACACACCTTTTCAAGTCCATTCTCTTTGAGACTGATCACGTCCAGGTCAAAGTCTGTCCTCAAGCCGTTGGTTTTGTTGAAGAGGATTCGACCCGTCAGTCCGTCCCATGATGCCTGCAGACACAAACACACCACACGTTCACACACGTGACACTGACACGCGATTCCTTTTTATTCTCCACAGTGTTACTGATGATCAGACAGAAATAACTCATTTGAAATGATTCAGTGAAAATATGAACTGCAAACACCAGTAAATGTAATTCTGCAAATACATCAGAGAGTTCCTGTGACTTTTATTCTGTAGTTGTGAGACCTTTTCTATTCTAGCATTCTCCTAAAACGTGATCAAATAAACCTTTAGCAAATATGCATTTAAATAACTTTTATCTAAACAACAGGCTGCCTGTTTTATTTTATTTACTTTTTTTATATATATTTATATATGAAATATGACAACACAGGAAAGAAAACTGCATTTGTAAAATATACTAAATAAATTAATAATATTTAATATGTATTTAAATAAACAATAATAAGAACTAATGTTGATATTAAATAAACAATATGATTAAATAACAATATTTAAAAGCTAATTAATAAATTAAAGTGCATAAAATAAATGATGAAAATTTGTTTAGGAATCATTTTCACTATCTTGTGAAAGGACAAACCCAGAAAATATCTGACATTTCTCCAAAAAATTGATTTATTACTAATTAATAATTTTCTATATGAATACTTATATTATTAATATTATTGGTATTAAAATGTTTAAAAGCTAAGTAATAAATTAAAACATATTAAATTAACAAAAATACCTTAAGTTTTGCTTAAAATTCCAATGATTTAAAAATTGAATTTGGCATAATAAATTATGATTTACGTTTACTTTAGATCTAGTTTTAGAGATGTATGAATCATTTTAGTTTTGTTTATTGAATTCTGTTAACTAGTTTAACTGAAATCTCACATTTACAGTAGAGGATTTGACAGTATTATATTTGACACAATCTGTCTCAGTGTCTCATGTTACAGTGTTTTTTTGCCGTCAGAACGAGTGAAGCGTGTCTCTGTCTCTGAGAGAAGCTCATTGTTCTCGTGTTTCTGAAGTTTGACTTCAAAGCACAGACAGAGAGGAGAGACAGGAGACTGAAACAACGTTTCTGCAGGTACAACGTGTCATTTTCACAAATTACCCGTGATGAGAGCAAACATCTGACGCGAGACACACGGAGGACCCTACCCATCCAAACACATCCAAACAAACACACCTGCAGAACAACAGCTGAGACTGTCTACTGAGGACGCGTGAAGGATTGAAACACTCTCCACTAGAGTAAAACATACTCTAATAGTTTTTTTTACTTTTGTAACTTCAAAAATTATTTTGTACTCTTTAATTTTGACTGATATATTTTGGTACCAAATGTAATAAATTCAGTGCAAATACACACTCATGTTCAACAGTTATGTATATTATAATCTAAGAAAATTAAACAAAACAATAGTGCAAACCAGACTAGCAGTGAAGAGGTTAAAGGATAAGAAATGGCAAGAAAAAAGAAGATAAGTGTTAACAAAAATAAAAGAAGTTATCGAATCGTTAATTATTTGATGGACTCTTTTAGGAGCCAATAGCAGCAGCAAACCAGATTAAGTCCCGCCCACGCGCTGCTTTCTGAGTGCGTGCGAGAAAGCCTCTCCCTTCCGAGAGATGAGGCGATTTTCACAAACCCTTCGGCTTAAATAATCAACTTAGAGAGAAAAGCAGTGAAATACAACAGAAAGAACTGGTTTCTGAGCTGATGCTGTCGCCGGAGTGAGAAGCGGATGAAGCGGGGACTCGTGAGGTAAGTTAAAGGCCGATGCAGATTCACAGAGCACCGGAGCGCCCCAAAACAACTTTCTCGTGTGAATATACATATCAGTATCCTGCTTTGGTGAGTTACATTTCAAACATTAACGTGATTGTGATTTTAAGCGAGAAAAGTGCCGCAAACTTATGATGCGAGGTGTGTTTACATAGGCCTGAAGTTGCTAGCGCGCGGGCTAAAGCTAACGGACTGTGAAAGTGTTGACGAGCTAACGAAGCGTCATTGACTGTTGTGTTTAGCGCCAGTGTGTTCAGTAAGTGTTAAAGTGCTGAGTTAATGTGTTATTTGTGTGATTTGTTGAGGAGAGTGTTTGAAATAAAGACTAATTATTGTTCTGTCTTGTATTTCTGCAAGGCTGGGGTTTTTCTTCATCTGTGAGAAGTTTCCTGATTCACTCATGAGATGAAGTTTCACCCACGGATGAACTGTGTCATTAAACCGGTAGGAGGATTCTTTTGTTTCCTTTCTTCTTGTGCTTTTGGACAGACAGGACCTAGGGGCTGTTTCATAAAACAAGTTTACCAAATAAAACAGAATTATTTCAGCTGGTCTGACTTATTGTCACTTGATTTGGCTTAAAATAAGTCAGACTAACTGAAATAAACCTGGCTTATTTGGTAAGATGAACTCATTGAGATGTTAATTTTTCTGTTTTCCTCTGAATTCTCAGTCAGAGACCTAAACTTTGAACTCAAACTATTCTAAAAGAATCAACCGTTCTTTGAACTGAATCATTTGATTCATGTATTCAGGGTAACTGAATCAACTCATTGAAACTTGAGCTCTTGATTTACACTGAACAGACTATTGAGTTTTGAGGGAAGAAGTGATTAATTTGAATCTAATAGTGAAAGTTCTGAACCTCGTTCCGTGCACTGATTCTGATATTATTGCGCCTGCTGCACTGTACGGCTGCAAAGTTCCTTGATTATTACGCCGGAATGAGAGTATAGTTCCTAGCCATATCGGCCTACAAAATTGCAACTTTTCATTTTCCGTCAGTCTTAGTACACAATGTATCTACAGAAGAGTCAAGTTTTAAATAGGAAAAATATCGTCATTATATATCGTCATTTTTGAGCGACATGCTAACGGTCTAATCAGATTCAATGATCTATGCTAAGCTATGCTAAAAGTGCTACCGCCAGACCCGGAGATCGGTGAATGGATTTGAAAACAGTAAAACTCAACTGTTTAACTCTAGGGGAGTTGGACAACGAGGCTATTTTCAAAAAAAGTGGAGTGTTCCCTTTAACCGCTTGTTAACCGTTAAACAACAAAATTATTTTAAATTAGAATTTTTAATTAAATTAGAAAGGATAAGTGTCTGTGACCCGTTAAAAATACCATAATTTGTTTTCCAGGGATGAATTTGACACATCACATCACGTACCTGCAGCGCTTCTGCAAACGGAGAAAAACGTAATAAAACTAGGCTATTTATCATGAATGAATAGGTCTATACAATAAATATTTTTACCTAATTAACAAAATGAAAGAAAAAACTGTGCAACAAGTAGCTAGTATGCAGAGCTTTGGTTCATTTTCGTGCTGCGTGAAATGAAGACAGCTGAAAGCAGCATCCTGTTTTTCTTTATTTTACAAAAGCACAAAGATTTGTTTTTATTGTGAATGTTTACAGTTTCGATTATCTGTATGACTATGAGTCACACACAGTTAGGGATTTCAAACTTGACAATGCAGCCTTTCCATCATCATAATAAAATACAGGCAGCAAAACATACAGAAAAATCACACTGCTTAATCATTATCAACATTCTGCTGTGATATTATGCCAAACAATTTGTTTTTTTATGTGGATATTGGAACGCAAGTGAAGTACAAAACCGTGGTTTACATAATAAATAATATTTTGGCATTCAAATACATCTCGAATATGGAAACATTTGGATTTGTGTCGTATGAGAGACCCAACGTTAGTTTCAGTTTCACTTAATGAAACACCTAAATGAATTAACTTTGGCTTGTCGTTTATATTGCCTAGCTTCTTATGTTTTTCATTCTTGTTCTTTTCTGAATACTGTTAAATTGAAACATATGCTAGGCTAAACTATGTTTATAGTGTTTGTAAACATTTTGCATCAGCATCAGGTCTATTTTTGAATGTAACGTTATAGGCCTATGTGATTTCTCTTTTGTTTCTCTCTGAAAAATGCAGGTTTATTTTATTTTAACCATAAAATAGTCATGTATGTTTTAATTAATAATAACTGTATGTGCCCGTACCTCTTTAATGAGGCTGATGAATCGTCCTCCAAAGCGCCAGGGTTTGTGTCGGTTGCACTGCAGTGAGCTGACGGTGATCTGCGGCGACTGCTGGACGGCCACCGCCACCACGTGAACCGCGTCATACATGAGCGCCGCGTCCGTCTGCAAACACACACACACATACACCTGTTAGACACCGCAGTCCTGATGAACTGAATGTATAGTCTGTATCTATTATCAACATGTCCTTGGGCTCAAACTCACTCACATTTTCACACTCACAGTCACACAGTAACTGCTGTTTTAACTAAAGCTAAATGTCATCTTGTGCTGCTTGGAACAATGTTTTTGTCTTTGGACATGACAATGTTTTTAATAAACAGCATTTTCCATATTTAAATAAATATTAAATAAACGAATACATAAATATAACTAAATAATTAAAGCAATAAATTATATGAAAAAGTATATAGTAAAAACAAAAAAAGCATAACATTTATTAAATATAAATTGTAAATATTATTTTATATTATAATGTGTGGTGCAAAAATTGTGCGTGTAAGAGTGTGTTTGCTTGGATGTTAATGTCTGATGCTGATCATGAGCTCTTCATCACTACAATGTTTAATTATAACGAATCTCTCTGTGCGGAAAGACAGTCTTAAATCACACCTCACATACTGCAAAACGGCCTAAATCGCCGTGGCAACCCGTCACAGGCCTCCTGCTGCACGCTAGCAACAGAGATTCACCACACGGGCAACTGTTTCCACGGCAACTCTGCTTCACTGGCGGCAACGGTTGTCAAGATGATAGAGAGAGAGACAGCAGGAAAGAGAGTGCAGTCTGTGTGTGTCTCTCTCTCAGCTGTATTGTATCAAATATTAAAATATATTTACTGTATAAACACACGCACACACTGAGGCTCAACAGATGTGACGTTATAACTGGAATAATATGCAAAAAAAGGCACTTTTATACGGGTGCAGCTGAAAAAAAAAAAGCCGTTAAACCATCCTAAGCTGGTTTGCTGGTTTTAGCAGGTTTTAGCTGGTCTCCAGGCCAGTTGTCAACCGTAAAGTTGCTTGATTTTTAAAAGTGTTTTTTTTTTTTTTTTTTAATCATTTTATAGGTTAAAATGAGAGATGGCACTGAACTTCCAGATTCACAACGACGGCTGAAGCTTCATGAGAGACGTGACGGGATGAACAAGTATTTTGCTGTTTATTTTTTCTTTTGAGTAGCTGCTTATTACATTCCTAAATGATGAATTGAACTGACAGAAAGCTGAATCACTGAATCCTTGAACAGTGATGAGTCAGTGCATGTTTGAACTATTTAGATTGAATCAGTGAGCATTTAAACTGTTGGAATTGAAATGTTTGAACTGTTTGGATTGAATCAGTAAGTGATTGAATTGAATTATGTGGCGTTTGAACCATTTGGATTGAATTATTGAATGTTTGAATTGTTAGAATTGAAATAATGATAGTTTAAACTGTTTGGTTTTAATAATTGAGTGTTTCAACTTTGGATTCAATCACTGAGCATTTTACTGTTCAGATTATATCATTGAGCGTTTGAACTGTTGGATTGAACTGTTTGGATTGACCTGTTTGGATTGACTCATTGAGCATTTGAACTGTTTGGATTGAATCATTGAGCATTTGAACTGTTTTGACTGAACTGTTTGGATTGAATCACTGAGCATTTGAACTGTTGGATTGAATCATTGTGTGTTTGAACTGTTTGGATTGAATCATTGAGCATTTGAACTGTAGAATTGAACTGTTTGGATTGAATCACTGAGTGTTTGAACTATTTGGATTGAATCATTGAGTGTTTGAACTGTTTGGACTGAATCATTGTGCGTTTGAACTGTTGAATTGAACTGTTTGGATTGAATCACTGAGTCTTTGAACTATTTGGATTGAATCATTGTGCGCTTGAACTGTTGGATTGAATCATTGACGATTTGAACTGTTAGAATTGGAATACTGATAATTTGAACAGTTTGGATTGAGTCACTGAGCTTTTGATTGTTTGAACTTGATCTTTGTGTGTAAATCTGGAGACTCATTTTTCTTATAAAGTTGATTCAGTGGTAGGACTGTTATTCCATAGGCGTAATGGTTTTTATACTGTACAAACTGTATTTTCTGTTGCCCTACACCTAAACCTAGCTCTCACAGGAGACTGTGCACACTTTTACTTACTCAAAAAAACTGATTCTGCATGTTTTAGAAGCCTGTTTCCTCATGGGGACCTAAAAAATGTCCCCACAAGGTCAAAATTTACTGGTATTACTATCCTTGTGGGGACATTTAGTCCCCATAACGTGATAAATACCAGGTACACACACAGGCATGTGGATTACAGGACTTTAGACAACTAATTAAAGTTAAGAATTCAAAACAAAATGTAAATGAATATTCAAATCAGTCTGAACTCATTAACATATCTGATAAGGAGCGTCTCCACAATGTTTCCCGAAGTTGCACTGCGAGTTGCCAGATTGTGTTTTTTCACTTGGCGCCAAACAGGCACTCACAAACAGACGCCGTGTTCGGCTGAAGAGTGTCACCATGGCAACAGTGGAACACTCCAGCATCAGGATCAGAATGGTACAGTACAGCAGTGAAACACAGCAAATGTCATCATTTAACCCTGGAAAGCCTGACACATGACATAATGGCCCAAAAATCTGATGTTTTGAAATTCAAGTATAGTCTGATATGGAATATGGAAAAAAATAACAGCTAAGTTTTATTCATTGCAGATGCTGATTTTATATAATGAAATTCTGATTCTTGTAATGTAAATCAATGAGATCTTTATAACAGTAAAGCAGATACTGATATAAAATGATGTAAATATCTTAGTATATAGTCTTAGTAAGATGAGATTGAAATGATCCAATCATTATTGCAATTCAATCCAATGATGATTGAGAGATGAACAAATAAATGTTCCTCAAAAGATGTGAGAAGTTTTGGAGGCTTGTGAAGATCATTCCTCCACTGAGGAACAGTGAATGTGAAGCTTCTGGAAACAAACGTTCCTCAAAAGATCCTGATGATCAGATTTGAGACTCACAGAATTTTTCTAAAAAGTGATTCATGGAGAATCAAGTTCATCTGGAAATATTATTACTAGTTATTCTGACATTTACTTGATAAAAATCAGTCAGGATTTGACAGCAAAAAGACACGTGAAACACCAGCTAAAGGTGGATGTTTGTACAGTTACACTAAAAGAGCTTTTACTTGATAAAGTATCAATTGGATGACAGAAGGCGTTTTTAAAGAACATTTTGTTCATGTAGACACTTGAAATGTATCAACTATGATGTGCTGTGTGTGTGTGTGTGTTACGGCATTTGATGGTCTGATATCATCCGCTATTTCATCTCTTTGTTTTCAAATGACAAGCAACAAACTGCAAATGAACTTGGAGCGAACACACTGTGCTCATCCTGAAGGATAAGTAATAGTTGTGCTGCTAATGAATTCCATTATCCGTCCGTCTGATTACATCTGAAGAGCAGCTTTACTCATGCAAATGAGGCCAGACGACGATTGAAAGTCATAAACATCCGTAACTCTAATGAAACGCTTCATCGGCTCACGTCTCCACCCTCACGTCGCTTATTTATTATTTAGCCCAGCCCTTTATCTTCCGATATTAATAATCGTTCAACGGCGAGATGATTTACCGCCGATTTCAGAGCACGTTTCTCTGCGGAGGATCGTGGGAGATTCACTCGATATCCGCACGTCTGCGGGCTTTTCCAGGAGAATAGGATGTATGTGTTTCTCTGAATCACAGATTGATTTTATGTGAAACTGCTGACACACATTCACTCACACGTCTGGTGAGTTGCAACAAAATCCACAATATAATGCAACTAACTACTGATCAAACTCAGTTCAGATTGTTATATTTTTGTAGGTTGTCAAAGATGATATTGAATGTCTTTTCTACAGTTGTAATATTGTCAAGTTATGTGGTTATGAGTTGTTGGGTACAAATGAAGTAATAGCTACTTCTGAATATCACATAGTTGAGTGTTTTTACACAAATGCGGATTTATTAGTGTGTTGCGACGTTTGAAAATTATTTGAATTTTTTGAACGTATGATCTTTTCTAGTAATATAAGTCTTCACTATCACTTTTTTTAGCAATTAAGCACATCCTTGGCGAATAAAAATATTAATTTATAAAAAGACATAGTGTAAATCATTATAAAATATTTTTAATTGGAATAAATGTGGTTCTTTTTAACTTTTTATTCATCAAAAATTTATGGAAAAAAGTATTGCAGGTTCCCAAAAAAAAAAAAAAAAAAAAAAAAAAGATGACCAACTGTTTCCAACATTATTAGTAAATCAGCATATTAAAATAATTAATGATGCTGAAAATTCAGCTTTAATCACGGCAATAAATTCTGTTTTAGCGTATATTAAGACTAGATAGACTGTATAATAGACTGTAATTTTAAATTGCAATAATATTTTGCAATATTACTGTTTTTTTAATGTATTTTTGATCAAATAAATACAGCCTTGATGAGCAAGAGCAAAAGAAACTTATTTAAAAACATTAAAAGTCTTACTGATCCCAAACTTTTGAATGGCAGTGGGTGTACTTATGCATATTTATTTATTTATTTATTGTTTGTTTGTTTGTAATTGAAAAAGTTTTAATAAATGTTTAAATAAATTGTAATCATGTAATGTTTAATAATAATAATAAAAATGAATACTAAAAAATATATATATTTACTATATTATACAAATTTTATTTATTTATTTTATTGTACATTGCGTTAATTTATTGTAATGTGTTTAATGATATTAATAGTTTAATAAAGGTTTTTAAAAATATATTTAACAATAATATTCAATAATTTAAAAATAATTTAGAATTTCATATATTCATTATATTTGGTTATATATGACAAGTGGATAAAAGTTTTTCAAGACAATATTTAACAATATTTAATAATCATGAAAATGGTAATTTTAGAATTGTACTTATATGAATATATATGTGTGTAAGTACAATTCTGAAATTACCATTTTCATGATTATTGTTATATGTGACAAGTGAATCATATATTGTTATATTTATTGTGAGTGTGTTTAATGATGGCACTTTGTAATTTGCAGAGGTATAGTAAAAGTTAAAGAAAAAATGTCAATCAGTCTCTTCGATTTTGACACACAGTCCTCTGTCACTCATCTGAAGCTGATCAGACTAGACAGACGTCAACATGAAGCGCTCGTGTGATGTGAACATCGTCTAACACCATGACGCGGCTGATTTCAACAGCGACCCCACGCACCGTGTGGCGCTCACAGTCCTGCAAGAAAATACATAAAGCTGAAATTTCCTCCTTCTTGAGAGATGCATGTGATGCTGTCTTAGAGTTTGATGCGTCTCAGGCGGCTGCTGTCTGTGTTTAGAGCCACAACTGAATCGCATAGATGATGATGATGCTGTCTAGGATTCATAAAAGAGCTTCTGCCTGAGTGTTTTCCTGAGCTGTGTGTCGAGCGTCTGTTTGTTCACGATCTGAGTGATGAAAGCTTCTCTCTCTCACACACACGCATTTCTGTCTGTCTGAGGGAGAAGAACAGACCAAAAGCAAAAGAAAGCACAAAGACGGATAAAGACCTTTCAAACGAGAAGCTCAGCCGCACTTGAGGAGCAGGGCTCTAGGATTGAGACGCAAACGGCTGTATAATAGCAGAACAAACACACACACCGTCATGAATCCGTCCAGCAGGCCTGAGTCGGGTTTGGGCGGCGCCTGCAGTCGCTCCATTGACCATTTCTCAATGATGGACGACACCTGCGCGCTCTCCGTGTTCAGGATGCGGAAACCGGTCATATTCACTCCGCTGAAGCGATACGGCTCCATATCCAGAGCAAACAGGTCCTGTGGACAAACACACGCTTACAATGAATGAAACGACACGAAAACGGTGTAAAAACATAAAGATGTTTAAATGTTTTTGAACGTCTCTTCTGCTCAGCAAGTCTGCTTTTATTTGATCAAAAATACAGTAAAAATTGTGAAATAATATTAGCATTTAAAACCGCTGTTTTCTATGTGAATATCTGTTAAAATATAATTTATTTCTGTGATGTGCAGCTGAATTTTCAGCATCATTACTCCAGTCTTCAGTGTCACATGATCCTTCAGAAATCATTCTAATATGCTGATTTGCTGCTCAACAAACATTTATATAACATAAATATTTAAATATAAATATACACATCACATATAAAGGCCAGTAAGTAAATATAATCTTTGGAAAAGGTGCGATTCGAACCCGTTATACTGAAAAGTTGCATAACAGTCTGTGCAAGCGAATATCATCATATCACACTATTTACAGTCAATACTGCTGCGCTTTTGCCAAATACAGGTCACTGTGAGTTAAATGTGTAAATATAATTAAATTCTGATGAAAACTTGATTGAATATGATATCAAAGGTCAAATTATATTTAAAGTTGGAAGTGTGGAATAATATGAATGTTTTATTTGAAGTTTTCTTTTGCATTACACACAGATATGGTTTAGGAGTGCTGTGTGTTTAATATGTTGGGGAAGGTTTGCATTAACAACACAAACGTATGAATCCCTTGAGAATATGCTGCAGAAATCTTTCAGGCTCAGTGTTTTTGTGTTGTTAAATATCTAAACATCCCTAAAACGAGAACAGTTTACTTGAGAAGCAAAACAAGAAATGGAGAGGTTTCTGTTTAAAACAACAGTAAGCATATCGCCGGAGGCTGAGAACAAAAAACAAATCTTTTTTCCCATTTGAATTCCACCCTGTTGGCAATTAGTTTTTCTTATTCTTAAGCATAAAACCTCACGGAGCGAAAACACTGAGTAAGAAGACATTTCTCTCGTCAGTCAGTGAATCAAAGCGATTCAGATGAGTTTCACGAGTCACCCTGAACGAATCGGGCGAATCTGAACTCGTGAGTTATTCTGACGGGCCGGACGAATCCAAGACTGTTCAGAGCTCCTCTTTTAAAACTCTCAAGACTCGCTTTTACGCTCCATCAGATTCTCACAGATGCAGCCACGATTCAAAATAACAAGAATTATGTCTACAAGATGAACAAGAATCTAAATGAGAGTGATTTACTAGAAAATGGAGCTTTGAGTCAGACTCAGAAATGGAAAATTCAATATTCTCTTTTATTAATAATGCACTCTGTGTGTGTGTGTGTGTGTGTGTATGTGTGTGTTTCTCACCAGAGTTGTAAAGATGTAATGATAGTATTCTGTCACCATTCCCATTGAAAGAGCCTGTGGAAAATAAAATAACAACATGAATGGAACATATTTCACTAAACGCACACACACAAAATGAAGTTTTTTTTTTTTCTGGCATTATTTTCATGAAAATCAAGCACATTTCCCACAAAAAAGTAAACTGATTACCTTTTGAGTTTTTTTGAAATGCTCATTATTCCAAATAATGATTCTCCTTATATTCTCATTAACTGCAGGACAATAATTCAATAAAGTACAACAAATACTACACACATATTTACACAACACACATAAAACCCAGTATTTCAGTATTTTCAGTAAGTAAATATTATCTCCTGAAAAGGCTGCAAAAATAAATTGAAACAAAATAACATAAAACACACTTTAATTGGTCATATTTGAACAAAGATTACAAAACAAAATATCACATTTTACAGATTTTTATGGGAATCACGAGAATCAAGCAGCTTTCCCACAAAAAGCTCTTATTAACCAGTTTTACTTTTTTTGTTTTTTTGTTTTTTTGTAATTCCCATTATTCCCAATAATGATTTTTGCAGTTTTTCTTATAACTGCAACATTATGATTAATCATTAATAATAAAATCACCATAAATGAAATGTAGTACTTGAAATACTGTGATTTCTAAAAAAAAAATTCTTTATATTCTCACATTTAAAAATGTGACCTTGGACCACAAAACCAGTCATAAGGTTCTTTTTTTTTTTTTTTTTTTTAATTGAGATTTATGCATCATCTGGAAACTGAATAAATAAGCTTTCCACTGATGTATGGTTTGTTAGGATAGAACAATATTTGAAAATCTACAGTCTGTCGGTGCAAAAAAATATTGATAAAATATTGATAAAATCACCTTTAAAGTTGTCCGATTGAAGTTCTTAGCAATGCATATTACTAATCAACAATTAAGTTTTGATATATTTAAAGTAGGAAATGTACAAAATATTTTCATGGAACATGATCTTTACTTAATATTTTGACCCATACAGTGTATTTTTGGCTATTGCTACAAATATACCTGTGATACTTTAGACTGGTTTTGTGCTCCAGGGTCACAAATGTGCCTTATTGTCAAAAAAATCTTAATGGTCCTGAACATCATGCTATTTGTATAATATATTGCAATATTACATAACTGATTTTCTCCCATAACAAAAGTAAATAAAGCATTTGGGTGGAAAATTTGTTTCATTGTCTTACAAATCCTAATGGTTTTAAAATAAGTTATATTTTCTATGTATAAAACAATATATATTTAAATAAATATATAAAATATTATATATTTATTATTTTTTTATTATAATTATATATAATAAATATAATATTTATTTATTTTATTTTGCTTTTAACCTAATGTCCCAAACATGTTTTCTGACAGGTTTTGTGAGATTCACCCACACATAGCGAGCGCAGATGACGGGCTCCTCAGAAAGATTTGCGTTTTTAATAAGTGTGAGTCGCTTCATCAGCATCGCTGCATCTTTAATCAGAGATCTTTAAGCCCTGCGGCCAAAACGCCTCGTTTAATTATGTTCCCATTTTGGTTTGAGGCCTTTGTAATAATGTCACGCTAATAGAATTTCTAACACTGAGATTTAAGATGTGAAATATGATTGGAGGAGACGAACAATCATCGCTCATACCGCAGACGTGAATTAAACGACTCTGAAAATGAGAGAAATGATCCGGCCTGAAAGAATCACTCACGGCGAGAAAGAGACGAGACGTTTCCGATCTTACGCATCAAACATCATTAAACCAGATCTCATTAGTTCATGAGTTGTTTCTCCTGGAGAGCAGTGCAGTTACGGGAGATCAGATGGAGACCTTTACACCATTAGGAACATTACAAGTTTAGAAGAAGTCCAACAGTTCTTAAGATGTTCTCAAAAATGTTCTTCAGTGCATCATTTTTATTCTTTAAAAACAAATTTTAAGTTTTATTTCTTAAGAAAACTAAAGTTTCTCTAAGTTCACAAGAAGAGCAACTCTCGAAAAAGTCTTTCTCAGTAATGTTAAGTACATCATTTTATTTCTCAAGAAGAAAATGTAAGATTTCTGTGGCGTTTGTAAAAAGTGCAATTCTTAAACAATTTATATCTAATCAAAAATGTTCTTAAGTATGTTTTAAGAAAGAATGTAATATTTTTTAATAAGAATTTCTTAAATAAATATTTTTATTTCTTAATATAATTTGATTTTTCTAAATTTGAGAGAAGCGCATTTCTTGAACAGTTCTTAAAAATGTTTTTAAGTACATCACATTTATTTCTTAACAAAAGTAAAGATTTTCTAAGATGTTCATAAAAAGTGTAAATCTTGGAATATTACTCAAATTTTCTGATGTACATCACATTTTTATTTCTTAAGAAGAAAATTTAGGATTTCTATAAAAAGTTTGTAGGAAGTGCAATTCTTGAAAAAACTTACATTCTCAAGATCATATTTTTATTACTCGAGCATTTAAAATTTCTCTATAAGACATTTGTAAGAAGTGCAATTCTTGAACAATTCCTAATATCTTCTCAAAAAAAAGTTCTAAAATACATTGTTTTTGTAAGAAAATGTAAGATTTCTCTTAGAAGTTCATATATGCAGTATGCCCTCAGAGATGTTCTTAAGTACATCATATTTTATTTCTTAAGAAGATGGTTTAAGATTTTTCCAAATTTGCAAGAAGTGCGGTTCTCAAACAGTTCTAACAAGTCTCAAAAATGTTCTTAAGTGCATCACGTTTATTTCTGAAGTTTTCTAAGTATTTTTAAAAAGTGTAATTCTTGAAAAAAAAAAAAAAAAGTCCTTAAGTAGGTCCCATTTAAGTTTAAGAAGAAAATGTAAAAATTTTTAAAAATGTTTTGTAAGAAATGCAATTCTTGAAAAATTCTTAAGATGCTCTCAGAGAAGTACATCATAATTTATTTCTTAAGAAGATAATTTAAGGTTTGCAAGAAGTGCAGTTCTCAAATAGTTCTTAAAAATGTTTTTAAGTACATCTTTATATTTTAAGAAAATGTGATTTTTAATTTTTTTTTTCCTAAGTAGTTTGTAATTTTTATTTATTTATTTTTTTCAGAATGTTTTGTAAGAAGTGAAATTCTTGACAAATTCTTACAACATGCTCAATGTTCTTAAGTGCATCACATTTTTATTTCTGAAAAAGAAATTAAAAAATTTCTTCAGGAACTTTTTCAGAAGTGCACATCATTCTCAAATTCTCAAAGTTTCGTCTTTAGAACAATCCTGAGAAAAGAACACTCAAGAAAAATTTGTGGAAATACTAAATATTCTTAACTTAGAGTTAGAAAATGAGAAAACGTTCATTTTTAAGAATTTGTTTATTTTTAAAGAAGCAGGAGTCAGCTTCTTTAAAGAGATCTTGTGAGATCTGCTGACGCTCACTGTATTTTCTGAGTAGATCTCTGAAATTCGTAAGAAACTGGAGATGCTAGACGGATGCTCACCTGCTTGAGGATCCATGCAGCCATCTCGTGACTGCAGTCGAAGATGACGTGGAACTCCTTGGCTTTCTTCATCTCTTTGAGCAGCGGTTTGGCGTCCTTGGTGTCGGCGGCGAGCTGTCGGATCTTCAGGCGGATGTTGTATCTGGACGGAGCTTTAATGAGCTCCTGCAGGCGGATGAGACCTGTGGGACACGAAAGCAGATCCGTATCTGACAGCACGTCCCGCAAACACACAGTACAGCTCAACAACCTACAGACTCTCACAATTACAGCACTTTGAAGAAAGAAATTCACGCTTGTTTAAGGGATCAAATGATGCAAAACGGATTTGAATCCAAGAAGTTTGGCGATGGCGATTGCGAAATCATCAGAGCTCATTAACATCAGAGCGCCCACAAACTGACCTGATGAGACGAGAGCTTTGAAAGCTGTGAATGAGACGACTCGTTCAGACGTGTGTGTGTGTGTGTGTAGGGGAAGACACACAGACGGGCTGTCAGATGTAGGTGTTTTGCGATGGCTCTTCTAGGTGCGGCTGTGTGGGTGAATCACACCAAAACATCTCCAGTTCACATCTCACTCTCAATCTCTCAATGTACAGAACAAAAATGTGAAATTATATTTTGCATAATGCAGTGTTTTTTTTTTTTTTTTAATACAGCACATTTGTGACCGTGGAGCACAAAACCAGTCATTGCGATCAATCTCAATCAAACTGTAGTTGGGTTATTTTGATAAAGTAAAAATTACAAAAAAATACATCTAACTAACACAATAAAACACAATAAAAACATGAATCCATAATAAAAAACATAATTTTGGGAATGTGAATATATAATATTTATCAAATTAACTTCATATGAATAAATAAATTGAATATTTTATATATTTACATTATTTTTTTTCAAATCACAGTAATTTCTTGTTCTTATAATAAAATCATTGTAAAATTTTTCTTACTGTAATACTGTAAAAGCTTTATCGCTTTATAGTAACAAGAATCTAATGAGAAACATGAGAATTACAAGCAAACTGAAAATGTAAAACATCTGGAAACATTACAGTAATGACAAATTGATGGAAATGATCTTAAATCCCCTGAAAATAATGTTGTCCTAAAATATTCATAAGTAACATCCAGTTTCTTTCACTTCTGTGGTGAAATGTGATGTCAGCTTAAGGATTTACTTGTGAATATTTGATCCTGTGCGATTCGTCTTCACAGTCTGTCAGACATGTGGTTCTGCATCTCTCACACACACACGCACACACACACACATGTGGCTCAGTGTCTCGGTGAGCGTCTTGAGCGGGTCTAAAGTGACCTGATCACATGTGTGCACATGTCGCTCCGCTGGGAACGTCTCACTGCAGCAGAGCATCCTGGGATGCTCAGAGGGAGGGGCTGCAGCGCTTCATGTGACCTTAACAACGGGTAACTAATGGTCGCCTGGCAACCGCCTCCTCTGCTATTCTAGGTGAGATTGAGGACATTAGGAAAAGATGCAGTAAAAAAACAATATATATCACACAGAAACGTCTAGATACAGAAAACACTTTTTAATGTATTTTTTTTTAGTTAAACTTTTGTTATTGTGCTTTAGTTTATTTATTTATTAGTTTTAAATGTTTACAAATATTTCTATTTAGAGTAATTTTTTTTTCAGTTTCAGTTTACTTTTACTGTTTATTTATTTCCAGTTAGTCATTTTCAGTGCATTTAATCGTTCATTTTCATTTAATTTGTAATAATTTTCCTATGTGCTTTTGCCATTTTATTCATTTTTATTTAATATTTCTATTTAGATGCGACTCATTTTTATTTCAGTTTAAATTTTTATTTATTTACAGTTAGTAATTGCATTGCTTTAAATTATTGTTTTTATCAACATTTTGATATTTTAATGTTATATTTTTGTTCATTTTAGTTTCATTTTTAGTCGTTTTGCTATATGCTTTTGACATTATTTTATTTCATTATTATTTAATTTTTTTTCCTTGCAATAACCATAAATCTGGAAATAGTTTACAGTAAATGCAGTGTTTATAGTGAGCTGAAATACTGACTGTCAGGACTGTGTCTGAATGTTGGTCTGAATCTCCGTGTAGAAGTGTTCTTCAGCCCACGCCGTGTGTATTTGTGAGCGTGGCGGCGCACGAGGAGAGCTGATCTCCTTTCACACATCATGGCAGCGCTTTCTAAAAATACGAGTTCTCCGCCTTGGGTCACTAATAAACACTGAATGGCGTGTGAATGCGCGCGTCACGGCGGCCGCGGAGCGTGTTTACCGACGTCGGGCCCTTCTGATGTGCCAACAGCGGGAGCCGCCGCTGAATACCTAATTAAAACAAACGATTCCAGCTCCCGGTTTGATTCAATTTGTGTGATTACAGGCAAAACGCTCAGAGAAGGTAATAAAATCGCTTCTATTAATTAGAAAAGACTAATGAGGAAAGCGCTGCGGCGAGATTCATGAGGCGTTTGGTGAGAGTGAGTGAGATCTGACTCCACTGTTCAGTCTGTATTATTATCATGATCAAAATCAGTCTCAATGTGCCCCAAATAAAGCCACCAACACCTACTAGTCAAACGCTTTAATCAGGCTAATGAATTGCTCTCTCCAGCACATTATGATCGTTTACTATATGCATAAAACACCCACATGACCTACTAGGTTGTTGACAAATGGACATGTCTGTGAACTGTTTTCTTTTTATTTATTTAACATGACAATTTTAGGGTAAAATTTGCATATGTGTAAGGGAACCTGTGTATCTTAAGTCCTGTAGCATTGTTTCCTCACTAGTTTATTTTAAATAATCTTACAAATATTTACATTTTTAGTTTCATTTTTGTATAAATGTAACTAACAATGTAAATATTGGTAAGACTTTACATTTTTGTTTATTTACAAATAGTTACATTTTTGCTTATTTGCAAATATGTGCATGTTTTGTTTTTATTGATACAAATATTTACATTCTTTTTTTTATTTAACAATATATTTTGTAACATTTTATTTACAAATATTTACATTTTGTATTTTATTTACAAACATTTACATTCTTGATTTTTATTTACAAATATTTACTTTTTATTACAAATAGTTACATTTTTGCCTATTTCCAAATATGCATTTTTAAAATTTATACAACTATTTATTTATTTTTTTTTTTTTTTTTTTATATACAAATATATATATAAGAATATACATTCTTAATTTTTATTTACAAATAGTTACATTTTTGCTTATTTGCAAATATGTGCATGTTTTGCTCTTATTTATACAAATATTTACGATTTATTTACATTAGCATTTCTTGATTTTGATGATTTACAAAAATTTACATTCTTTACAAATAGTTACGTTATATTTTTCAATATGCATTTTGTTTTTATTCATACAAACATTTACTTTTTTTTTTTTATTTACAAATAGTTGTTTTTGCCTGTTTGCAAATATATATTTTTTGTTCTATTTATACAAGTATTTAGATTTTTGTTTTATTTATACAAATATTTACACTCATACAAGTATTAAAATTCTTGTTTTTAATTTACACACTTAGATTTAGATTTTTTTTTTTTTTTTACAAGTATTTGCATTCCTGTTTTTATTTACAACTACTATATTATATCAAATATTATAATAGCGCTATTTAAAGTGTTTATCGCCGCATACTGTTATTGAAGAGCAGTATGCAGGTCGCAGTGTGTACGCTAGTGTTCTCTCGTGTGGTTGTCGTCTATCTGTGAGTGTGATCGGCTGACGGACTCACCAGTGCTGTCGTCGTAGACCACCGTGACCGTCCTCCACCTGAAGAAGTGCACGAGGTCCAGTATGGCCCGGCTGAGCGAGGAGAAATCCGGATACAGACTGACGTAATACGAGTCCCTGTTATCCGACACCTGGTGCTTCCAGCGCGTCTGAATGTGCGGCACGCCCAGAGCGTTCGAGATCGACTGCACCGCATTGGCTGATGAGCTGTGGGAGGGGCCAAAGATCGCTGCCACGCCCAGGGAGAGCTGCTCGCAGGCTGGTGATTGGACGGCAGAAAACAACACAATCAAGCGCTGCTCCCCAGAAAATAGTTACACTCTCGAACATTTACATTCTTGACGTTTATTTACAAATATTTATATTCTTGATTACTGTCCACACATATGCTGTTGATCTGGAGATGTATTGAAACCAAAACTTCTTTTAAATTTGGGTCATTTCTCACACAAAGCAACATTACAGTAAGACTCCAGAAAACACTTTTGAGCTGATTCTTTCGTGCGTTTTGTAGCTCGACAGTATGAATCACCATCTTCTTGTGTTGTGTTTGGCTTCGGATCAACATGATGGCATAATTTATTCCGGCGTACTGTCTGAATGATAATTGCAGACACAGAAAAGCCACGTTTCTCCCTCTCTTTCCATGTGACTTCTGGTTTAAACGTTTTCTCCATGCAGCAGTGGAGGTCACTAATGCACACATTGAAATCGTGTCTGTTTGTCCATCAAATCTCGGTCTGTGTTTAACAGGATGTTCTCTGACAGCAGAAGCACCTCGCATGCGATTTCTCTAAATTGAGCCCAATTTCACTTTCCATTCCAGCGTAACCGTCGCGTCTGAAAGCAGCCAGAGAAAAAAGGGTCATTAAAATTACAAATGAGGACGCTGCTGAAGCTTTGGGCTTGAAATGACAAAGCGCAGAAAAATAGGGCAGCGTGGGAAAGAAAAAAAGAGACGATTTTCACGAAAGTGCATCAGCCTTTAAACGTGTTTGACTGAAAACGCTCGTGTTCACTGGCCTACAGATATTGTTAAATTTTATTTACAAATAGTTACAGATAACTCTTTTTCGTTTGTATTTACACATTTAAATGTTTGGATTTTTTTGTATTTACAAATATTTACAGTTTATGGGTTTATGCATTTTTGATTTTTATTTACAAATATTTGCATATTGGTGTTCATTTATAAATGTTTACTTTTTTGTTTTATATACAATTTTGGCTGTCATTTACAAATATTTGGCTTCTTGGTTTGTATGTACGTTTTTAAGCAGTGGTTACATTAAAGAAAAAAATGAAATCATGAAGGTTTAAACGTGTTTGAGGTTCTCACCTTTCCTGGAGGCCTCGAAGCTGTCGAAGACGTTGATTCTCTGAATGTCGTAGGTGAGCGTGGTGTTTGGCAGAAGCGTTCGGTTCCTGTTGATGGTGTTCAGCGCAAACTTAAAGGCCAGTTCTTCTGGTCCGGACGGGCCGCTCTCTATCGACTCAAAAATCCCACCTGCGGACAGACAGAGAGACAGAAGGGATTGAGCTTCATCTTCACGCTCACACACACTGACGTCAGACGGCGAACGCAGCATCTGGATACCAAAACATCAAATTAACAAGGAAACTCCCAGTGCGACGCAGCATCTGGAGCAGGATTCAAGTTTCACTGACGCGAATATATTCCACAGCATCTCACACGAGTCACATCATCACTGTTATTAGAGAGAACTAAAACTACAACTGAAACCATAAGACAATAAAATAAATGAAATAAAAGAGAGAAAACTTTACATCAGCTGATACTAAAACAACTACTTCTAAAACTGATAAAAAAATAAACTCTATAGAATTTTTAAAAAATTACAAAAAAATACTGCAAAATTACTAAAACTTTAAAATGAAAACAAATCTTAATACATTTTTATTTTACATTCACAAAATGCATTATCTAAATGTTTTTTTTTTTTTTCCAAAAATGTCTGCATGCATTTTAAAAACATTCATACAGTAGTTGCTCAGGACTTAAACTTCCAGCGTCTGGAGTCTGCAGCAGGAGCTCAAGAGTCTCACTTACTGCAGCCTGAGGAAACCACTGCAGAAGAGCTGACAGGAGCTAAAGAGACATGAGGCACACACTGGCTCACACACATACATACACGCACACACAGAGGAGTGAGAGATACAGCAGGGCAAGTGAGGAGAGAAGAACCATCCTCAGCCGTTCTTTCATTCTTCTCTTTCATCTCTGCAGCTGCTCATTCTTTTGTTCTGTTTCTGATCACTTCAAGAAGTATTGCATTGCAGTGCTTCTCGTGGGGGTTGACCGTGCCATGGTATAAGGCTGTTTTCGAGGGGCTCTGTAGCGCACGCCGTTTGACCTCCGGTCAACAAAATTCATACACACATAGATCTCATCAGCCTGAACAACTTTCACATTACATCCACCCAACAGGAAGTCGGCCATTCAGGGTTTTGTGAAAAGCAAACAATGTGGAATTTGTGATACTCCTCCTAGGGTTTTCATCTGATTGCCACCAAACTCAATCAGCATGATCTTAAGACATTAAGGATGCCACTTTGCGAAGGGAGTTTTGACGTCTCGAATGGTTTGTCCATGACGATGCGATAAATTTATGTTGAAAAAAGGTGGGTTGTTCATTCTATGAGGCCGATCACATAAGATGCTACAGCGGCACCAAATGGCAGCAGGAAGTGTGTCAATTACAAAATGCTTTAAAATCAGCCTCTTATTTTTACCCAATGTGCTTCAAAGTTCATCAGAATAATGTCAAAACATGGCTGAGGTAAAACTGCAAAGGGATTCTTGATATCTTAAATGATGTTGCCTCGACAGCGCTTCAAAGCTAATACCCACGGTTTTTTGATGTCCATGGGTTGAAGCAACCACAATAACGTCATTTTTAGCCCCTGAAATACGAATTTACCAGGGGAACCCCATCAAAAAAAACATGTGTTTTATCCCCCAAAGCACGTTTTTTTTTAACGGAGGACCACCCTCGAAATGCGATTGGGCTGGTTTTGAGTAGCAATTGGGCGGGTTTTGTTGTGAAAACCTGGCAACCCTGCTGCTAGAGTAACCCTTCCATTGCTGCAACCAGACTGTCAGAAGGTTAAATGCTTGTGCCCACTATGCACCGTTTGCCTGATGCCACTAGGGTGGCGGTGCAGCCGGGGCTTGGGCCTGTCATCACTGCTTGTAACTAATTTTTTATTTACAAATATTTACAGTTTTATTAATTAATGATCATTTTATCCCACTTCGGATAAAAGCAAAATTGATGCAAAATAAAGCATTAAACAAATTAAATAAACCGCATAAAACATCCCATTCTCAGCGTCGCATCTGACCATGTGCCTATGGATAATGGACTTGGATCATCCACGAGGATGTGAATTATTGAGGGAATGAATTATGCAAGTGAGTTACGGAGATTGGCCATCATGGGAATACCTGCTATCCGTCTGGAGCTTCTGCATTAACTCACACAAATTCATAATGAAGAGCACGAGGATGAGTGTGACACAAAGTGGATCATTATATCTTCCTGTTGAATTTGAGGTGTTAATGTGTGAACGTGAGACGGCAAACAGATCCGTGTGAATGTGCTAATGACACATTACAGACACACACGCGATTAGACTCGGATAAGACACTTTTACCTTGCAATCACTGCTCTTAGACACAGAAACTGTGTGTGTGTGTGTGTGTGTGTGAGGTTTTCATGCAGCTCTAGGCGACTCTCTCTGATTCTCTCATTTCGTTCTTTTCTCCCAGAGGACAGTCCCGTCTCTCAGATTTCGCTCCTTCGCAGCTCACGAGACTAATTAGAAGATGGTTCATTTAAATATCAACTTTGTCTCAGATGTTGCTTCTAAAATTTCTTCGGAGACACAAAAAGACCCAAAAGACTGGCTAGTTGTCATGCGGTGAGAGAACAGAGCTGTGAAATGAGCTCAGATCACTGAGAACGTTTAAACTCATACTGGGACCTTTGATTTGATTCAGTTCTGAATGGATCAGTGGTTTTGAACTGATGAATCAGTGACTCCCTCAAATAGAAAGCTGTACTGGAACAAGCACACAGGAGATCCAGTGACCCGAAGAAAGCGTTTGAAGATGTCATGTATGATCATCGACTGGTTTTCAGTGTCAGCGGCTCAACTGCAGCGTTTCTCTCTCTCATTACGTCTCTGTGTGACTGAAAGTGACACCAGCAGGAAACAGATGGTGACCCGCTTCTGCTGTTCACACTGAAAAACCTCTTAATCAAGCTACGTGAACGCACTTGTATACCTGCGTGAGTGTCAATCTGAAATAAATGTAGTCATGCTGCAATAGCAGAAAGTACTTTTACACGTATAAATGTCTGAATTTCCTTAATTAAGTCACAAAATATCAAATCAAGGTTCACTGATTAAAAACAAAGATGCACAAACACACCCTACAGTCAGAACAACAGCAAGCTGAAACTCCTAAAACACTACAAGACAGTATTTTAATGTTTCTGAATGAAGTCTGCTCACTAATGCTGCATTTATTTGATCCAAAATACAGTAAAAAAAAACATATATATATTACCATTTAAAATTGCTGTTTTCTATGTGAATATCTGTTAAACTGTAATTGATTGCTGTGATCATTACTCCAGTCTTCAGTGTCACATGATCATCAGAAATCATTCTAATATGTTGATTTGCTGCTCAACAAACATTTCTGATTATTATCAATGTTGAAAACAGTTGTGCTGCACAATATTTTTGTGGAAACCATCATACATTTAATTTTTCAGGATTCACAGATGAATAGAAAGTTCGAAAGAACAGCATTTATTTGGAATAGAAATCTTTTGGAACATTGTAAATGTAAATGTCTTTACTGTCACTTTTCATCAGTTTAGTGCATCCTTTATGAATAAAAGTACTGAAGACTGGAGTAATGATGCTGAAAATTCAGCTTTGATCACAGCTATCATTTACAGTGCACTATAAACAGCTGTTTTAAATTGCAATAATGTTTAACATTTTTAACGGTTTTATTGTGTTTTTAAGCAAATAAACGCAGCTTTGATGAGCAGAAGAGGCTTCTCCAAACTTTATTTCTCAGGAGGATAAACTCGCTGCACAAACGCTATCTACTGTACGGACGGACTTTCAGGAATTTTCCAGCTGAATTTAGTGTCTCTCTCGCTCTTCTCTATCTGTGTAATTATGATAAAGCTGTTATCCTACTTCAGTCTTTGTGCTGCTAAAAACAGCCTCTGTCGTGCGGTGAGCCTGGAGATTTTATCCGCCTGCAAAGGTAAAATGTCAAGCCTTTGCTCGGGGGAAGCGCTTTTATTCGGCACAGAGCAGCAGCTCTCAGATCAGTTTTCAGAGGATATTACAGTCGCGTCTCATCTGCACTTACTCCTCAGATCAGCCGAACGCAGACGCGCAATCAAACTCCAGAAAGAGCCGAGAACATCTTTCATCTCAAGACTGTCGAGGAGAAACAGCTGAGATGTTTGAGATGTTTTTTACTTCAATCTCATGCGTTTTGAACATTGGATATTGTTTGTGCCACAGTTAGTCATATTTTAACAATATTCATACTTTTGAACTGGAAAATATAATAGTTTTTACGGTGAAGAGATTTATGCTGATTCTAAGCTATTTGAATAAATGCTTTTTAAAAGCTTGATTATTTAAATATATTAAAATAGATGCAAATAGTGATAATAAATTGTGCCACGATTTTTTGAGTGCTGAAATATGACCTGTTTTAATTCTGTGTGACTGACAAATATGAATCACATTGTTATTTTTTCTATGCAATTCCATTACATAAATCATAACTTAATAACTTAGGTGGATTTTTTGGTAAATGTTTAATGTAAATAATTAGTTTGTAAATACATTATATACAGTTCATCTTGTGTGGTTACATCACGTCTGTAAACAGAAAGAAGTGGTGCATATGTGTGGAGTGTTTGTAGTAGAGCCGTTCCCGAGAAATACTTTTCAGAATTTGATGTACGCACTAATCGGTTAGAAGGACTTGGTTAGCTGGTTGCCATTCTTTCCATTCTTTCACCTTGCTTAAGTTAGTTTAGCATGCATAGTGTGCTCATTCTCACACTGAAATCTCTTCTCAGCAGTGGCGCACTCTGTTAAGCCACAGGCCCTGTACCTTGTAGGTTGTGGGTTTGAACCCTGCATGGCACGTAACATTATTGCTGTACTTGTTCAGCTTGCAGTAATTGTTGTGCTTGGGCCTGTATTGTTGCTTGCAGATATTTTATTATTATAATAAGTATTTACTGTAAATACTTTCCAAATATTGTTTTTTTAAATATTTTATATGCAATTCAGTGCATAAATCTTAACATTCTAAATACAGCTGTGAATTTTTATTTTTATATTTACATTTGTGTATTAGATCTTTGCAAACGTAAATAATTAGGTTGTAAATATATATATTTTTAATTTTATACAAAATTTAAATTCATGAAACTTAATGTAACGTTCTAAATATTATTGTAAATATTAACAAAATTTGTGAATATATATATATATATAAGTATAATTATTTAAAGTTATTAATATTTAATATATATTAAGTATTTAGTGTATTTAATGTAAATACTTTCCAAATATTCTGTTTTTTAATATTTTATATGCAATTCAAATGCATAAATCTTAACATTCTAAATATAGCTGTAAATTGTGTATGTGTGTTTTAATTTTTCAAAATTGAGATTTATGCATCTGAAAGAATAAATAAGCTTTTCATTGATGTATGAATCTGAGGATGCAAAAAAATCAAAATATTGAGAAAATGGCCTTTAAAGTTGTTCAAATGAAGTTCTTAGCAATGCATATTACTAATCAAAAATTAGGTTTTGATATATTTACGGTATGAAATTTACAAAATATCTTAATGGAACATGATCTTTACTTAATATCCTAATGATTTTTGCCATAAAATAAAAATTGATCATTTTGACCCAAACAATGTATTTTTGGCTATTGCTACAAATATACCTGTGCTCCAGGGTCACATATTACTGTAAAAAAAAATTAGCATAATATTTTGTAAATATTTAATGAAAATAATTACTTTGTCAATATTCTAATTTTTGTACTTTAGATGCAATTCAAACAAATTTTAATACACAAAACTTACATATTTAATGTAAATTTTGTGAATATTCACAAAAACTTTTTATATAGAGTTTAAATATATGAATCTTAACTATAAATAATTGGTTTGTAAATATTCTGAATATTTTTTTGTGTGTAAAGGTTCACCTGTAATCGTACGGCTGCCGTCATGATCCTCTCTCACCTGCTCTTGTATTTCTTTGTCAGTCCAGATAGAGATCTGTGTTAAGGATTTGTACAGCACACACACACACACACACACACACACGAGTCTCTGCAGATATCGATTAGTTTCTGAAGGTCTCCTGACTGTCATTCTCAGCTTCAGTGTGAAGATCACATCTGTTGAACAGACGACGCTCACAAACACACAGGAAACGTCTTCAGTCTCCTCTGGCCTGATGGATGACGTTTCCTTCAGACGCACAAACTTATTACATTCTCAGCTGTTGAGCTGTGCCTGCGCTTCATGATCAAAGTCAATTAAAAAATTAGCTATTGATCAAATGCTAATTTTGATCAGTGGTTAGAATTGAGAAAACCGGCTCCTGCAGGAATACTTCAGCCCTCTTTTATGTAATGAATGTATTGTCAAATTAAATTAAAATAAATAAAAAGAGACATAGAAATAATAATTTAGAAAATTAGAAATAATAATGCATAAAAATAAAATAATGTAAACAAAAGAGTTATTAAAAGAAAACAGTTAAATAACAAAATTCAATCAGATATTGCAATTTGGATTCAATCATTTAGGTCTTTAATGAATTTTAATGACATTCTAAAATAAAAAAGTAAAATAAGGTAAATTAAATAATACGTAGAAAATAATAATATATAAAATAATGCATAAATAAAATGTATAAAATAAGTTAGAAGTATTCCATCAAATATTGCAATTTGCAATAAATATTTTAGGTCTTTAATGAATGTACTGTTGAGCCTCCTACAATAATATAAATAAATAAATAAATAAATAGTAAATAATAATAATAAATAAAACAAAATATTTAAAAAAAACATTGCAGTATGCTGTTGATCTCTCAAACCTAAAACAAAATAAAATAAATTTTAGTGTTTTTTTCACATGCTGTTTGATTGTGTATGGCAAAACCAAGCAAACATGAAAATATAATATAATACACACTTATAATTGCATAATTATAAACAGTGAAGTGACTTTTGTGCGGAGCAGCATTTCCTTCCAGTGGAGCCAAAATCAACAGGAACTGACCCAGAAGCATGAACACACAAAGCACGGATGAGTCCAAACCATGTGTGTGTGTGAATGATTCCATGCGTATGCATGCGTGTGTGTGTGTGTGTGTGTGTGTGTGTGTGAATGTGAACAGCAGCACATGAAACGTAGTGCTGTTTCATTCATGACCTTTGGAGCGTCTCAGACGAGACACGCAACCATCACTGACTCACATCATCTACAGACAAACCTCTCTCGCCCTCTCTCTTTCTTTCTCTCTCATTTGACCTCTGACCTGCATCTCCCAGGGTTCGTTTTGATGTTTGTGAGGATGTGAAGACAATCCTTCAAACTCTCTCTGAACTGCCGTTCTGTTACAGGAATATTTTACAGGAAAAGCAAACACTCTGTCGTTATCGACTCCAAACCTGCCGGCTGTTTTCAACATCAGAAGCTGAAAGAGCCGAAATCTCTGCAGGGTTTGTGAGTAAAGTGAGCAGAATCACTCACGTGAATGAAGAGCTGCGTTCATAAATCAGGCCTCAATCTCGCATGATCAACTCTGATCTGAACTAAATTGTCCTTGTGAGCAGAAATCATGTCATTATTACTGACAGTCAAACTTAACGTTTAACATATATGTGCACTTGATTTACCCTGGACATAAATCATTTATGAAAACAAGAGTAAATATAAATAAAAAATAAAGTATATTAAATATGAATTCATTAATTTTCATTTTTTAACTAATTTATGTAATATATTTTGTATATATGATATTGTATATTCTATATATATATGATATTTTATGTATATATATATATATATATATATATATATATATATATATATATATATGTATAATTTTTCAATTATATTTTTCATTATGATTTGTATTATGTAATCTGTATGTAAAATATAATTAATGTATTTTTTAATTATTATTGTTATATTATTTAATGTAATTTATTTCTAATTTATACAATATCTATTTTATATAACTTGTATATTATTAAATTATTTTTTATTTTTATTAGAAAAAAATTACATCATTATTAGTATTATATAGTTTACAAATAAATTATCATTTAATTTAAAAAAGATATTTAATATAATTTAATTGATCAAATTTATATAACATCTAATTTGTGAAATTTTATTTTATAATTGAAAAATTACATGATTATTAGTATTGTAGAATTTATATATAAATTATATTTAAATTTATTTTTAAATAATTTAAATAAAATATTTAATATAAAATGTATTGTTTTAAAATGTAAAATATTTATAATTTAAATGAAAGAAATATATATATATATATATATATATATATATATATATATATAATTTGACATTTAAAATATTTCAGATTTAAAAAATGTAGTGTGCATAAAATGCATTTTATTGCAGTTGATGTTGAACACATGAATGTGCTGGTGTTTGTGTGAGGATGTGTGTGTTGTGCTGAAGCTGTGGCCGCTGGAAACAGTGAATCAATCCATCTTCCTGCGCCGGATCGCTCGTCTCTCTCTCTCTGACTGGTGTGTGCCGCGCATGCTAATAGCTAATGGATTTCTGCTTTGTTCTTGAAAGCTCTGCTTGTATTTTTAAACCGTGAAAGGTGCAATTTGCTGCCGGAGAAAATAGTCGTGCCATTTCTGCTGTCTGACACGGAGCTTTGAGTCGTTTGGTTCTCGTTTAAGTGCGGTTTAATGCACGTTGTGGTCCCGAAAGCTCAGGATCTCACAGGACGACGTGTGAATCCTTCATCAATACACCTGATGATCAGCAGGAGATTCTGCTTGTTTTACAGCATCGTCATCCATTGTGAAACGTGATGCTCACATAAAACTGACTTGATTTGACACGTACAAGCAATAAACGGCAAAAAGCAACACCTCAGTAAAACCACATCAGACCAGCGCTAAGAACCTGCAGTGTCATACACATCACTGCCATTAATGATGTCATTCAAGTGTCAGCATAGGGCTGTATTTGTTTTACTTTAATTGTATATAATAAAATAATTAAAATTATGGAAAATAGACCCAGAATTGAGAATTACTAATTAAATATTAATATGATTACTGATTAAATATTTAATTATTTAATTATTTATAATATAATATAGTATAATGCAAGCTGATCAAACTCACAAACCTTAGTTTTGACCAATTTTGAATGCATTATTAATATATATATATATATATATATATATTAATATTAATGATGCTTTATTGCTGTAAATATAATATAATATAATATAATATAATATGGTCCAATGATACCCACAAACCTTAAATTTGACTAATTATAAATGCATTATTTATTATTTATTTTACTTGGAATTATTCTAAAAATAAAATTAAATAACTTAATTTTGACCTACTTTGAGTGCATTATTTTTACTTGGAATCCTAATAATATAATTAATAAATAAATAAATAAAATATATAATAATTATTTATCAAATAAAATAAATTTGGATCTTAGTGCACTTTACAAGTGTGTGCACTTTTTTTATTATTATTAATTAATTCATCTCTCCCTGTCAGCATTTAAAAATATGATTGTAATTGAAACAGCATAATTATTACGACTATCTTATGTAATTGCAATCAGAACAAATAACTGTGATCAGACGATTAATTAATAATCGTGACCAAAATCACAGCAAACTCTGAATGGCACATAAACTACATTTCACAAATCTTGCATCAGATGTTATGAATAAAGAAACACTCAAAGAGCTGAATCAATAATGAGCTGAGCTTCATTACCACTGATTAATGAGTCATGAGACACTATAGCAACCGCTCACAGCATCCTAGCAACCACAGAACAATGAGCATGACTCAGAACACCTTAGCAACTGCATAGTAACACCCTGACAACAGCCTATCGTCATAGCGATAAGTAAAACAGAAGTCACAGTTCCTTCAGAACAAATGAATCATAATGAATCGTGACTCAGTGTTCATAAGTCATCATATTTTTCCCACACTGGGTAAGTGGTGATTGATGGATATTCATATATTTGCTCTAAGATGCAATAAAAAAAATAAAAATAAAAATACAATAAAATAAAAAATAAAATATATATATATATATATATATATAAAATAACACAAAGTTACAAATGGTGTTTAAAATCCTAACGCTTTTTCTGGTAAGGTCTCATTAAACAAATCCTTAAAAAATTGTTCTGAATAAAATCATCATCTGCATCACAGCTAATGTTGTTAACTAAAACTACTTAAAACATTTTAGTTCATTGAAATAAAGCTGAAATAAAATATAAATGTTAGATTGAGAAAATACAGTTCGAAAGCTGAAGCACGACAGTGGAAATAACTAAAACTAAAACTGAATTAAAAATAAAATTGAAATAAATTAAACCTGTAAATAGTAATATAAAAAAATTAACTAATAGACTAATAAAAATAATAAAACTACGTAATTAAAATTACTAAAAATGTAACTAAAAAACATAAAATATAAAAACAAAAGCAAATTTCAAAATCTAAAAAAAAAACTTTACTATGTAATTACATTATATTGTTATTTAAACAGTAAAATATCACTGGTCTACTTGCATAAAAAGCAGAACTGTCCAACAAGATAAATGCCATTAAAATGCCATTAGTGAATATTTCTGAGTCACAACATATAAAGAGTCAATAAATCACTGAATCATAACAGAGTAAATAAATTGCTGAATTGCAAGAGAGTAAATTAATTGCTGAATCATAACAGAGTAAATGAATCGCTGAGTCATAACAGTAAATGAATCGCTGAGTCATAACAGAGTAAAATGAATCAGAGTCATAACAGAGGAAATGAATCTTTTTTTTCTGAACACATAAGGACAGTTTGAGAAGTGTCATGATTCTTTCAGACAAACGTCTACTAGCTGTGTGATCACAAACCCTTCTCAGATATGAACACAGTGCAGGTGTGATTCATTAACTCCTTAAAGCCACTTGTTAAGATTGAATCACATCCTTGAGCTGAATCTTTATGTAAAGCACTAACTCACTCCTCCAACTGCTTCATTTGTAATAAACTCCATGATAACAGCATCAGTTAAGAGAGTAATGAGTAACGTTCACACGTGCTGACGTGTGTCAGATTGAGTAAACGAGGATGTGACAGTAAGCGAGCGTCCGTCTGATGTGTGTATGAGGCTCGCGGATGAACAAAGATGCTCTTCACACACGCAGAGGCTCATAGCAGAGCGGACGCGCGCCGACTCTTAAACACACACACACACAGGCCGCATGTGTGCGAGTCTGACCGTCCGCCTGTGGCTTCAGCAACACACACACGTTAATGAAGGCCTGTGACACCGAAGACTGATGAAGACGAGCCAGCGAGTCGTTTATGAGGATCACAGAACCACTGAGATCACGCAGACTTCATAAACACAGCCGTTCATCACGTGAGACTGACCCGTGAAGGCCTTCGCTAACCAAACACTGCGTTTCAGGCGTCACACACTTTCACTGTGTTTACTTCTGGACATATTGCACAGATATCATAACACAGCAATTTGGGGTGGTTTTGTCGTGCACATGTCCGATAGATTCACACTGCTTATGCAAGAATGAAAACACGGTCATAATCTAGTTTCGAATAATCAAGGTCTGTTTTCCCACATTTTTCATTAAATAAACTCAATGCATGCATATTTGTTCATATGTCACTGTAAAGAGCCTAAATGTGCTGTCTTTACCATTACAAACTATTTCTGTCTGTATATAACATGCCATGAAACTGTATTTTGCATTGAAATATTCTTTTGTCCTTACAGAAATGGCATTATAAAACAATTTTTTTCATTAGCTAGTTTCCATCTAAGTTGCAAAATGAATTTCTATTAATTTTCAAATGCCAACTGAATTCATTTTTTTAAACGTATTACATTTACGTTTATTTAAATTTTACATTTATTATTAATTAAATGCGTTCCTTTCATTTATTTTTAATGTATTTAAATGCAGATTTCTAGTTCTATTATTACACTTATATGCAAATTTAATTTCTGATAAGTTGATGTTGTATAAATTACTGTTCTTGTATTAAACACTAATTTGCTTTACTTAATACATTTGTTATAGATTTAAATCTTACCTTTATTATTTAAATTCTTATTTATTTTGTATTTTTTATTTACATGCATAATTAATTTCTAAGTATTATTACATTTAATTTTTTAAATATTTATTTTAAGATTATTATTGTATAAATATTACTGTATTATTGAACAAACTTCTAATATAATGCTTTTTTAATTTGTTCTAAATGCAATTTTAAACCCATTTAATTTCTTCTTATTATTTATTGTAATTCATTATTTTTTATATAATCAATTATACTTAATATAATTTTCTTTTAAGTTATTGTTGTATATATTATTACTGTGTTATTGTATGAATTATTACTGTATTTTCTTTTTAAAAAAGTCGTAATCAAAATACTGTGGTATGACTTTGTATTTTCCGACAATATTTATGTAGACAAAAGTCACTAAAGAAAGCACAACAAATCTGGATTGTGAAGTGTCTGGCGTTAAATAAAGTGCTAATGATCTCAAAATGCACAATAGATCAGTCCGTGCTTAATATTTATGGTAATTTTGTAGAGTATTTGACTCTTTTGAGATCATAACCCCAGTCTGACGTGTTTGACAACATCAGACCGGGTGATTATCGATCTTCACACACAGATGTGATTCGGCGAGGCCTGATGTCAGATGCTGTGATATCTCTCTCTCTCTCACACACACACACACACACACACACACACACACATGAATGAATCAGTCAATGAATCAGTCGCGGTGACTCAATAAATAATCGATCAGCTCTCACCGAATCTGAGCACGTGCGGCATCCCGCTCGAACCGGCGACGAACATCAGCACCGTCAGTCTGATCACGAGCCCCGGTAACCGGAGGAGAGCTCCGCTCCTCACCACCACCACCATCATCATCATCCTCATCATCATCCTCATCTCCGGCTTCACAAACACGGCTGACGCGTCCGTGCGCGTGACACCATCACGGCATGACCGTCCGCGGTCCGCGCGCGACTCTCCGGTTCACGGGTCCGTGTGTGTGCGCGTGGAGACGAGCGGGAAATCCGCGCATGAGTGGGGTCGAACCGGAGCCGCGATACCATCAGCGAGCGCGAGCGCGATACTGCACTGCCGCACCGAATCTAACGGGCATCTCACGGAGACTGGGAGTCTGCGCGCGGGCGGGCGGGCGGGCGGGAGGGGGCGCGTTCATTCAGACGAGCGCGTCACGCACCTGATCGAACGCGTCAGACTGACCCAGAATATCGCTGCACTCAACAAAAGTGCCAACAAGTAGTCTCAGGACTGTTTGGACGATTTGTTTGGACGTGTACCATGGTAATACAGAGCAGATTCCGTTCGAAAACAGCGAGTGAATGAGATGTGAACTGAGCGCGGGTCGCAGCTGCCGTTCAGCACCACGGACAGAGACACACCGCTCCATCGGACTCGGCTTCAGCTTTATTTATTTATCATCGCATGACCTCAGCCATCTATTGTTCATGATTTTTTCATGTCATGTCAGTCACTAGAATGACGCCATGAACTCATACAGGTTCAGTCCTCCTGGAAAAAAAACAGGAGTAAAGAGCTTTTGCTTAGAAATTATATTTTTATAATTTAAAGTAAGATTAATATTATTATTTTTAATTCATTATTCATTCTACAGTGAACAAGTGGGTTTAGATATAAATCTCACTGAGAAATTGTTCGTAAATTTCACAATTAATTACAAAGACATGGCACATTGAATAAAGCAGAAAAAAAAGTAGAATGACTGAAATACCTTTTTTTTTTTTTTTGTAAAACGTACTCCAGTAAATTTTTTTAACTTTGGAACTTTTTTTTTATAATTGTATAAAAAAAAAAATTAATATCATTTATTATATTTATTAATTATTGTATTAATTAATTATAGAAAAAAAAGTATATTTTGCATAATGAAAATATTTTTCAATCTTGTTGTCATTATTGTAATGTAATGTTTACGGGTTCAGGCATTTTTATATTTTCAAACAATATTATTATTTAATATATTTTAATTCATTATTAATTATTAAAATGATAAAAAAATATTAAAATGAAAATTATTTTTAAAAAGTAATTATACACTGAACAAATGGGTGTGGAAACAAATTTCACTCAGAAATTGCTAGTAAATTTCACATGTAATTACAAAGACATGGCACATTGAATGAAACGTGAAAATTTGAAGTAGACTATTTTTTTACTATTTTTTGTAAAACATACTTCAGTAATATTTTTTTTTATTTAGAACTGAAAAATCATTTTTGATAATTACATACATACAAGATTTAATTAAATTTGTAAATAATATATTATTTTTATTAATTATTATATTAATTAATTACATAATAAAAATATATTTGGCATGATAAGAATACATTTTAGGACCATGAATATATTTTGCAATCTCATTGTCATTACTGTAATGTAATGTAATGTAATGTAACTGTAAAAAAATGATCTATAATTTCTGTGTCAGTTTTTCAGACAGGAATGTCTTTCATTTGATGTTTAAGCAATAAAAAAGACGTCATTTTTTTTTAGGGAAAATATAATTTCCTGATTTTCTCTGTGGATTTTGAAGTGAAACATGACCTAGACATTTCCACATGAGATTCAGCAGTTCACTAGACTAAATCATCTCAAGGTTTGTCCCTCGGCAGCGTGATGAGGACGTGTTGGGCGTTTTACACTCAGAGCTGGAGACAGAGACACTGAAAGAGGCTTTTGATTCACTGAGAGACACGCTGAGATCAACAGAGCGCTTGTGAGACACACACACACAGAAGGACAGGTTTCTCCAGGGTTCTGGATATAGTGAGTGAGACTGAGGTAAAGCTAAAATGATCTGTGTCAAAAGGGGCTCAAACACACACACACACACACACGCATACACACACTGATCTACAGGAGGTCCCTGAGGGATTGACAGTGTGAAGATGCAGATGATGAAGTTTGTCACTCACATAACTGCAAACACACACACACACACACACACGAATGCTGCTGTAAACAGAGAAATTGACTGTCTCAGACGCACGCCATCTGTGGCATTAGCATAATTATGGAAATAGGCAGAGAGGGTGTTATGGACCGACTGAACGGGATAACACACACACACATACACAGACACACACACCACCATATATGTATAAAACATGAGTAGAAGGATTTTGCAGTGACTCTTTCTGCAGGTTACATCATTACAACAGTAGCTGACAACAAACCTTTATGAGTGACTCACAGAATTCATTCAGCTGATTCATTTAGCTGCATCAATTCATGATAGAAATGACTTTGTTTATAAATGAGTGATTGAATCATGCATTCAACTGATTCATTTAGCTGCACTGATTCATTCTGGATCCATTCAGGTGACAGTCTTTATGAATTAGTCATAGAATCATTCAAACAATCAATTAATTCAGCTACACTGATTCATTTTGGAACAATACGAATGACTTTTTTTTTATGGATGAGTCCTTGAATCATTCACTCAACTGATTCATTAAGCTACACTGATTCATTTTGGAATGTTACAAATTACTTTCTTTCTGGAGTTATTGAATCATCCATTCAACTGATTAATTTAGCTAAATTTATTCATTTAGAAATGATATAAATTACTGTCTTTATGAATGAATCATTGAATTATTAAATCAACCGATTCACTCAGCTACACTAATACATTTGGCAGTGATGCAAATTACTTTCTTTATGGATGAGTTTTTAAATCATTCATTTAGCTGATTCATTAAGCTACACTGATTCATTTGGGAACGATACAAATGACTCTCTTTATGAATGCGTCGTTGAATTATTCATTTCACTGTTTTGTTCACACATTCAGTCAGTCACTTGTTCAGTCTCTAATGTCACTATACAAAAAGTTTTGCTTTAATAGCTCAGTCATCTCGATTTCTATATTAGGGTTCATTTAAGCATCCACTTTATCTCAGCTGATATATGAGAAGAAATAGGTGAGTCAATAGTTGTTATACAGCACCAGTATAGAGCTAAGAATTATTGCAGATTATTTGCTTGGAGCAAAATTTAATCTGAAATGTTTGAGTTCATATTGAGATCTGACTTTTTGCCTTTGAAAGGAGACTTCAGCAGTGGTCTCCATTTGATTCATTTGCAATCACATTGCCATCTTGAAGAAGTAACTGAGATTAAAGAGGTCTGTGGTGTGATTTGCGTTCCCGCGGGATTTCACTCGACTTCTTCACTGTCCTGCTCTTGTTCTCTGTGTTTCTCAGTGTGATGACAGTGATGCGGATACCATGGTAACAGGACACTAATGCGGTGCGAGCGAGAGAATGACACACAAACACCATTCTCAGCGCGTCCGTCCTTTAACGAAGCTCTCGTTAGCATCCTGCTCAAACAGCCATTTACATACTGTAACAGGAGCAAACACGACATAAAACCTGCAGACGCCGTACACCACATACCACCAGACAATACTCTAATACACAGAAAATGACACACATATTGGGTGAAGTAATCAGTTTGTTAACGTTGAAGTATCAGCATTTCACTCAGCTTTCTGGTGCATTGCCTTCTCCAAGAAGGATATATATGATGCACGCTTGGATTTAACCAAATCATAACAGCTTTCAGTAATCACGAGTGTAACTATGATGCCTTAAAATGCTGTCTAGGTGGTTTTGGCGCAGATCTAGTATCAGACACTTGAGTGCACCAACAGATGTGAACATCTCATGTGTGGACATCTAAGACTTCTGTTCTCTGGAGGAAATGATTCATTTAACAGCAAAAAAACAGCCACGGAGCTGCGATCGCACACCTGCGCCACCCAGAGCGAGCGTACGACGAGAAAACAGACAGGTTTCAGCTGCTTCCCTTTGAGCCAATGGCCATAATTCACCAATTAAGAGCTTCAGTTCTGCTTTTAGCATCAAACGACTCGGATCCGACTGAATTAAATATGGATCAAAACAAGTTTGTCTAGCGGTGGTCATGAAGCTGTGAGAAGATTGTACAGTTGAGAAAAATACATCAAGGAAGTCGACATCGAAGTGGCAAAAAAAAAATCACAGATCTCTTTAATATCTTGATTGTTTCTTCTGTGGCAACAGGAACAAACAATAATAAACTCAGATGTAAACTCGCAGTTGCAAGGTAGGAGTTGTGAGATAAAAAGTTGCAATTACCAGTTTAGATCAAAACCATTAGAAATTTTCATTACAAACACCATTACAAACATTAAAAAACTTCAACTGTTAACCATTAAAGCAATTACCAAATGGTTTCCAGTAGCAGTGTTGCCAAGTTCACAGTTATCCTGCAGAATTAGGCTCCTTGTAAACTGTTGCTACAGGTTGATTATTCTCCCTCAAGGTTAAAAAATGTAAAATATACACTTACTTTTCTTTTTAGAAGCACGTGTGCTCCTAACTTAAAAAATTTAGGAGCACAGTCAAAATTTCAGGAGCACCTTCTAGTCAATAATCTAAAAGTCTGATCAAAAATTATCCTTCCTATTACGAGGTGATATTTGACTTCTTGAAGTGATTTACAGGGGAATTTGCTTTTACCTTTGTAATGACATTTTTCTAACTTCATTAAAAGCGTGTTATCTTTAAAAAAATAAAGATATTTTATAAGCTTTTTAAAATTCCTGTTAAAAACAACAGAAGAAGAACAAGTAGAATAAGAATAAGTAACCAAACAAATGAAATCAGTATCAACAAAATTAATTAGTTCTACAGAGGTGGCACAGGACAACACAAAAGTGTCTTGTAGGTGTATTTTCATATGTTTAATGAGGCTCAGAGGTGGCATGCGTGCAATCAAATTCATAAATTCATGTTGAGATTAATGTTTTAAGTATAACATTTTTAATACAGCAATATTAAATGATTTAAATAACTGAAAAGACACATTTTAAAAATGAAACTAAATCTGCCATTTAATTACTGAATCATTCATTCATTTGATTCGTTCGAACGGCTGATTCATTCAGGAATAAAGCAAGTGACTCTTTATGAATGGGAAATTGAATCATTGACTCACTAGATTCGTTTTAAAAAGGCATGTACATTTATAAAGGAAACAGTGCTGTGTTTGAATGGAGATGCATTGCAGCTCAGTTGTAACTTGTTTCAAACTCTTTTGATGACGAAATAGAGCAAAATCAGGCAATAGTGTTATAGTCAGACGATGTAAGTACTTAATATTAACTGCTTGTTTATTTAACTGTTGTTTTAAATCAGTATCACATTTATAAACTCCCTTAAATATCATTCAAAGCTGTCACTCATCTCACAAAGTTTCATTACAAATGAACGAAGCTCTCTACACTGCGCAATCAATCTCTTATTTACACTCTCTCTACACTTTGTTTATGAAAGGATTGGTGAGAGATGTCTGTGATTCATTACTCAACATTGCAAAAACACGTTGAAGCCTCAGTGCAAACACAGATATGCTGATGGGATCAGTCGAACTGATGCTCCGAAATATTTTTTCATAGTCGCACGCAGTAGTATGGTCACACTGTCCTGTAGCAGTGACTGTAAAATATGTGATTTAGGTTTGAGGTTTTGATATTTGGACAGGGTCATTGGGCTTGTTTTTGATTTGCTTTTGGACTGGTTTTGTTATATAGACCTGGCAACCCTGTCCACTAGTGTGTTTCAGGCCGTATTATCCCATTAGGATTTAGTGGTTTTAGCATGTATGCTAATAGAAGGCAACAAATTATCAGTAGAGACCCACAAGGGACCATTACAGTTCCCATTATAGCCATTACAAATGCTATAGAGGTTCCTGTTGTTTGTTTTTCAGCGGGCTTCATTAATATCATTGTCCCCAACAAAAAAGTTTTTCTTTCATAGCTCTCAATTTCTTAGTTATAGTTGGCTTTCTGTATCTTACTCATCAACACCAGTGTTAGAAAAACTCTTGTTTTGATCCACATTTAATTCGATCAGATCAGTAGTCATAAAACTTCAAAGTGGCAACAAAAAATCACAGATCTCTTTAATATCTTGATATTAAGAATTAGGCTCCTTAAAAGATGTGACATAGTGTGTATAACATTGATTGTACAACATGTGGGAGGTGGTTTATGTTGATTTTAATATTTGGATAGAGTCATTGGGCCCGTTTTGGTCTGTTTTCTGATTGGTGATTAGACTGGTTTTGTTACATAGACCTGGCAACCCTGCCCAGTAGTGTGTTTCACTATCCATATTCCATTAGGATTTAGTGGTTATACCAATAGAAGGCAACAAATTACCAATAGAGACCCACAAAGGACCATTACAATTCCCATTATAGCCATTACAAGTGCTGTAGAGGTTCCTGTTGTTTGTTTTTCAGCAGGCTTCTAATATCATTGTCCCCAACAAGAAGGCTTTTCTTTCATAGCTCTTCATTTTCTTAGTTATTGTCCGCTTTCTGCAACTTACTCATCAGCACCAGTGTTAGAAAAACTCTTGTTTTGATCCACACTTAATTCAGTCAGATCAGTGGTCATAAAACTTGAATATCGTACAGATGAGAAAACATCAAAGTGCCGAAAACATTCACTGCTCTATTTAAAATCTCTTTTCTTTCTCCCGTGGCAACAGGAACAAACAGTTCAACAAATAGGTACATTATTAATAACGGTAATCAGAGTAAACAGTTCTTCGGCCGAAAGCGCTTCATTAACTTCGATGTTGCCGAGCAACGCAGCAACTAAACTGAACTCGCGGCCTAGCGCAGATGAGCTACGGGCCCTCGGTGGAAACACGCGAGCGATTTATTCATTCAGATCTGTACCTGAGATCTGTGTGATCTCCGAAAGAGCAAGCTCTGAGCAATGAAGCGTTCCTGCGGGAGGCACCATGCCGAGAGTGAGAACGATCACAACAGCTTGGACGGCAAACCGCTAACAGCTTGTTAGCAAAGCGAGTTGGCAGCGAGCGAGACCGAGGCGCTTCACAACCCTCTGTATTCGGTCTCTTTCTGTGTTTCTCACTCGCAGAATGTGTTTACAAGCTGGTTTCTGAGCGTCGGCGAACAGGCCGCAATAAAGGCGCGTAATAATAAACGCGCTAGAACAATCAAAACTCTCAATGTAAAGTGCACATTCACGCTTCTTCCCGCTCTCGTGTTACACGACTTAATGAAAATGCCATATCTGCCGTACTCACACGCTCAAAACCACAGAGAAAAGAGCCCGCCGAGCTCCCCGAGGGCTTATTGCAGTAATTACGATTTTCATAAACCCTTTTGTGAGAGGAAAGCTCTCCGCATTGTATCTGAGGCCCAAAATGGAGGAGAATTTCGCTGCGGTTCCGCGCGAGGATTAATTATCACAAGTGAGTACCTTCATTCACTCGGGGAAATTTCAAAGACGTTTGACGAGCTCTGAGAAATCTGGAAGAAATGGCGGTTTGCGGCGCTGACTGGAACAAAACGGTGATCTAGGAAACGAGCGGCCTGTGCTCTCTTATTAGATTCTCATTTGTGTTTATTGATTTGACAGATGATTCATTCACTGACAAACATGACCAACATGCACACAAAACAACAAACTTGTTTTTAGAAAGCAACCTTGCTAGTGACCATTTCACACGTGTAATGTAATGTAATGTAATGTAATGTAATGTGGGCCTAATGGATGGCAGTCTTATCTACAGTGATTTAAACACTATATTTATTGAATATGTATCGCTGTAAAACAGCACCATTATGTTATTTGAACTTATTTCTTCTCTTTAACTCAAGTTGTCTGGACAAGTTTTGTGCTTTGAACTCAAGTTTAATATGTTTTTAAAAATTAAACTTACACTAAAAATGCTGCATTAAAAACAACCTTCTGTTTAACCCAACCTTCTGGGTAGTTTTATTTAACTCAGCTGTTGCTTAAATACTGTATTTCTTGCTTAAAATCAACCCAAAATAGGTTTATTATTTTATTCAAGATTTGTTAATGTGTTGATATAAATAATAAGTTGAATAAATAATCAAAAAAATGTACAACCTATTTTGGGTTCATTTTAAGATATAGGTTTAGTCATATAGTAATTTTTAAACAATAGTTGAATTAAATAAAACTACCCAGAAGGTTGAGTTAAACAGTTATTAACCCAGCATTTGTTAGAGTGAAGTAATCCATTGTCTTGACTATTTGTGAGTTGAAACAAAAGTTATCTTCGAGTTGAGTTAACTTATGTTTAGTTGAGTTTACTCACATTTTGAAGGCAACAGGTGAACTTTCATTACGTTTAACCAGCTGGAATTTTTTTATCGTCAAGATTGTTGTTTCCTGTTTTCGATTAATGATATGTTTTATATAATAAATATATGAGTTTAAGTTTTAATGTAGTGAGTGTGGATTTACTTTACGTTTTTATTTTAGTTTTTCTAAAATGAAAGAAAAAGAATATATTGAGTTTAAATATATTTTATAAAGTTATGAATTTAAGGCTATAAAGATTACAAACTCTGCGTGTCTGTTTATTTTTTTCTGGTGAATATTTTTTTAAATAATTAAATCTTTAAGTTTATAAACACACACATATATATATAACAATATATTATATATAGTTCTGTTTATATTACAAAATAATGTTTGTATCAGAAAATTTTAAGTTTATATTGCAAAATTCTGTTTATATCACAACAATCTATGCATATATATATATATATATATTTTTTTTTTTCATTTAAATAATAAACTAGTTTTTATATTATAAAGTTATGAATTTAGGTTTTTTTGAACCTTCTATGAATTTGTTTTATTTGTTGTTTATATGCATTATGTATTTATTTGTTTGTTTGTTTTTTTAATTGTTTCAAATGTAGTTGACTGTGAGATCTCATTTGCAGTCTGCTGTCTCTAGTATTCAGTATGGTATAAAACAAAGACTACAAACATGGTTTCTTCCTCATGATTTTCTGGTCAATTTAACAGTTCCACCTTCACAAGGAACACATTTCTCATTTCTCTGCGCTACGGACGGCTCAAGGGCACACGTGTGCTGTATGACCGCATATGTGTGTGAGGAGTGTGTATGAATGCAGAGCATGAGATAATAACTCAGGAAGAGGAGCTCAGAACACAGCAGGGGGAAGAAACAGCGTCTCACGATGACCTGCTTAACACAGAACAACACTATCAGCCTCTCGCTGTAAGCGCTCGCAATTCATACTGACACCAGCGTATAATTCATTACTGCGAGAGAGAGAATATCTGAATATAAAGACGCTCGTGCTGCGATTGTGTAAGTCGTCGATAAGACGAGAACAGAAGAACAAGTCGCTGTGAATTAAACCGGCTGAGTGAGAGACTCCGGTTCTGCTGCATCTCAAATACAAGTGTGCAGTATGTAGTGCACAGAGTATGCAAATCATCTGTTTGAACAGAGCACACTGTGTCCCACAATGCAATGAACTCCACCTGACCTTGCACGTACAGTCTGATACATGAGCTGCGTGTCGTAATTACAATATTTTACACAAATCTGAAATAAAAATTCAAAATAACACATTTTATTGGACGCACAAATGAAGCATGCATCGTAATGAGCTCATGCATACTAATAATCGATATTGTTGTAATGCATCCCAGGTGACATTATAAACATTATAAAAATGTTGTGCGAACATTGTTTCTAAAATTTTAAAATGTCCAGTTTTTTTATCATGATTAGAATATTATTTAAAGGTTACAGAAATGTTTCTGACAACGTTCTACATTTATTTTCACCCAAAATATAACATTGTTTAAACTTTTATTTCTAATATTCTAAGGACTTAAAAATGTTACATTTTTCTTGTTGTGATTATAACATTTATTAAAGGTTACAAATATTTCTTTACATCATTCTAACAGCTTTATTTTTAGCTCACAAGTGTAAATTGTAAGAACATTCAGAACTGTGAGAAAAGTAAGAATTTAAATTTTTGGTCTCACAATCCTGACTTTACAGTTTGTATTTTTTAGTGTATTTATCTCAAATTTCAATTACACTTCTCAAAATATTGAGATTTTTTTTTATATTATCTGTCTTAAGTTTTATTTAAAATTTGGTTGTTTTTTGTCGTTTTTATTAGTTTTTATTTTTTTACAAAAATATGTCTGTATAGTTTTTTGTAGTTATTTTAATCCAAGTAAAACTAAATGTGAAATGTTAAATTAAAATAATTTTCCAAGTTTAACCCTAACCCTAACATGGCCTTTTTTAATAGCTTTGGTTTTAGTTAGCTCTAATAACCCTGATGTGCACTAAGTATGCATCCAGTGGTAATGTAATTGAGTTTGTGTTACATTCATGTTGCGTGTCTGTATTTCAGCAGCTGATTGCAGCAGCAGTGTTTTCAGTTGCTGGTGGTGAATGTGTGAGTCTGAATCGTTGGGTGAATGCAGTGTATATGATAGAAGGACGCGGCGCCGCTGATGGCACAGCCTCTAATTATTTGGCCCTTGAAGAGCGTGACTCCATTTCATTGGCAGCGATGGCCCTGTGCTGTCATTCATTAGTGTTAAAATGTGCCTGTGCCCACAGCGGAGCTGATATATCACACACACACACACACACACTCGCTCAGCCCTTGACTTCAGGACAGAGATGACAAGCAGACCTACAGTCATTCATCATCCTGCGCTCTATTCGTTTATCTGTATCTCTCTCTCTCTGTAAAGCTGCTGACTTTGAATATTCAGCTCTATATGTGCTATTTTTCTCCACACACACACACGCATGATCTCACACACACAGTGCAGATTAAGACACGCAAAACCGATGCATACTGCACGGAAATCTCATCTGCTGACCTCTAACCAGAGGTCAAAGGTCAGATGACTCACTGTCCACACTGAATGGAACATTAGTGCGGCGCTTACGACATATTCTCAAGTACATTCTGTACATTTAGATTTTTTTGGAAGTAGTATGTGCTGCAGTGTGCAACAATACGCATTGATGAGCAGCGTCTGCTTATCTTTCAGGAAATATGGAAATATTTTGCATTTGCAGTACAGCGTTGTATAACTCTGGATCTGATCTGTGTAGGAATCTGCATATGAATGTGTTCACAAACAATTCATTTCTAACTTTATTCAAAATTTATTGAAATTCAAATATTCAAAATATATTGATTCACAAAACAATTTAGGATCCATGGAAGCCAGTTTGCACCATGGAATGAAAAAAAAAGTTTATATCTTTTCAATTCAATTCTGAGGTTATATCACAAAATTTTAAGTTTATATTGCAAACTTATGAGTTTACATCGCAAAATTCTACATTTATATTGCAAAATTGTTTATAGCAGAAAAATTCTAAATTTCTATTGCAAAATGATGAGTGTATATTGCAAAGTTCTGTTTGAATTGCAAAAGTATGGGTTTATATGGCAGGGTTAGGATCAGAATTCTGTGTTTACATCAGCTTTGAGTACTCCAGGTTTATTAACATTAGAACGAAGTTAGGAACAAGTTCACGTCTGTTTGTTCGTGTTCGTGTTTGTTTGAAATTTTCAAACAAAGTTCTCCTGTGCATACAAATATGAATAATCAACATAAATATTGTCTTTCTCATGTCTGACCAAATAATCGGTCAAAACAACACTGACAGATGATCAATCAATTCTGAATTCATTTCTAATTATATTCAGTGTTAAAATGGAATTGCAATTGAGAGATTGCCAGAAGCTCTGAAATAGATCAACTCACTTGCATATTAAAGCAAATACTGTGTTTAATTGAGTGCTGCTTTTACGGTTTATGTGATCTATTATAGTGAGCATCTCTCTCTCTGGCCTACACAAACATGCCGTGTTTCCGAATCATTGCGACAGACAGACAGAGACAGAGAGACAGTTGGTGATTTTTGCAGGTGTTCCTCCACTCAACATCCATTTCACATCTTGACAAGCAATCAATCAAATCTGGCCGCCGGAACCCTGTGACGAGACTCCACAAATGGACAGCTGTTACCACGGAAACCCCGGCAGCGCGACACCCAATCAGAGCCAGAAAACAATGATCTGTACGCAGGAGAGCGAACGCTGCGGCTTCCTCCGCCGCCGATCGCCTGTTTGTTTGCTGCGGCGTCTTACGGCACATCAGTAATTCACATAAATACACGAAATCCTGTCATTTACTCGCGCTCGTGATTCAAACCCGCGTGACTTTATAGTGACCACAAACGTCAGGCTGAAATAAAGACGTGATGGCAAATGATTTAAAACCCCACGCAACAGGTCGACTCGCTATTCTTGAACCCTAATGATTCAATGACAGAGAAATCAGTGAATAATGACTGAAATCCCGTCTGTTATGACGTCAGTATGTAGTGCACAAGTCATATAATCTACTGTCCAGCAGCAGTAAAGTTCCAAGAAGGGTTTTGCTGTTTTCATTAAGTTATGTAAATGTTCTGAATGTCTGGGTTTTAAATGTTTGAAAAACGTTTTTGTTGATTATGTAAACATTAAGGGAACATTCTATTTGATCATTTTGTAAACATTACAGGAGTGTTACATTTAAATGTTCTTCGAATGCTCCCGAAACATTTAAAAGACAAACATCCAACAAACAAAAAATATCTTGAAATATCTCTGAAAACGTTATTTCTGAATGTTCTCTAAGCATTCCAGTTTTTAAAATGATTAGAAATAATTTTATTATGAGAACTTTAAAGACAGCATTATGGGGAACATTCCATTTTATCACTTTGAAACATTCTGTGAATGTTACATTTGTATGTTCTCTGAACATTCTGAAACAAGTAGTAACATTTAAAAAATGTTACATGAACAACCAACTGAAACATTTCAGGAAAGAATGTTTCATGAACAATGTACAGTGTTGGGGAACGTTACCTTTAAAAGTAATACATTACAATATTACATTACTCCCTAAAAAACGAACTACTTGCGTTACTTGGATACTTTTTATGGAAAGTAATGCGTTACATTACTTTTGCGTTACTTTTAAAATCTGGGCAGGGTTTTAATATAAAAAAAACATCTGTTTTAGCAAGTGTAAAAGCCTCAGCCTCAGGCTGAAGGAAAAGTAAATTTACATCTGTACAGTACAACACAGCAGAAGAAAGTTCAACACTCCTTAGCAAAAAAAAAAAAAAAAAAGTAGCACAAATTTATAAGTTGATGAAAAGTAATTTTTACATATTAGTATGATTGAATTGGATCAACAAAGGTCAGCAGCAAAAACGTTAGTAAAACAAAACAAAGTAACTGGCGTAAAACATTTGGCGTTACTAATTTGAATAAGTAACTTAATTAAAAAGTAATGCATTACTTTACAAGTTACTTGAAAAAAGTAATCTGATTACGTAACTTGCGTTACCCCCAACACTGTATACAAATAACGTTTTTTGTACGACATTTTGAGGACATTATTAAATGTTCAACTCTGCTAACAAAAACGTTGTAAAAACATTCAGCTTAAGTTATAAAAATGTTAAGTTTTTTAAATGCTTTGTGAACATTGAAGAAAACGTTAAGTTCCATTTGATTATTTGGCAAACATTATGGTTTTCTTTTACGAATCTTCAAGTAAACAGTTTCAGAGAAACGTCCTATGAACGATGTACGACATTATCGTGCTTACATTATTAAAGACCTGTTAATGTTACTGGAAGAACGTTTGTTCATAACTTTGAGAGAACCTTGCCAGAACGTTCCTTGTTAGCTGGTGTTTTTGATCTTTTGAGGCTCATTAGATGTAAAAGTGCTGCTGGAACATCCTGCTAAACATCTCCTTTGAGCTGCTACGTGTTTGACAGCACTGGAGTGAGTGAACGACGAGAGAATGTGATCTGAGTGATTCCTAAAGCAGTCGGTCTGAAGCAATGGACAGAAGTGCTGTAAACAGTGGTTGTGATGCCGGATGGGGTTTGGTGACAGCGGGCAGCCTCTGCTCTGGATCCTATAATTAGATGAAGTATTTTCCTCGTTGTCATTCTAATGACAGCTTTCCCGCAGAGACGCTCGCAGCCTAATTACCAGAAGCGTTTTCTCGGCGGAAGCGCGCGCTCTCGGCTCTGTTCGAATCGTCCCCGGGCGCCGCGCTCATTGATTTAAATTCACTCCTGCGGTTTCGGCCTTAACGAAGGCGAGGAATCCCCGAGCGCCGCCGCTCTGATCGTGAAGGTGCTCTTCAGGCGTTTAGTTCAAGGTGTGTCGGTGATGCTCAGATAATGAGATTTCGCAGGTCTTCATGTCTGCCGCGCTCTCCGGAGATCCGTTCTTCTGTTTGCCGTTTCTCAGTCCCTCGCCGGACTGTCTGACGCCTCTCGTGACGGCCTGGAGTACCACAGATGAGCAGATGCTTTTATCTCAAACAGCTTCTCTCCGGTGACGCTCACAGCTCAGTCCTACTGTTGTACATGTATTTAAGGAATAGTCCACCACTAAACAGAAATACATTATTACTTTCATCTGTGGAGCACAAAAGAAGATGTTTAGCTGAATGTTCATGCTGCTCTTTTCCTTTCGTCGAATAGACAAAACCAGAGGCTGTCAACATCTGAAAGAACCAAAAAGTGTCATAAATGCACCATAAAACAATCTTAAAAGTGAATTACTAGGAATTAAGGATCATAAGAGATTTGATAAAAATGTGACTGTGTTCTGTATTTATTAAAAAAAAAAAAATCCCTATTTTTCATATGTAAAAGTGTCTACGTATGTAATTTTTATTGTTATTTTTTATTATTTATTTATTTATTTTTGTTAATGTGTCAGTGGTGAATGGAAGAGAAAGTAGATGGAAAAGTTAGGAATAACCTCATGTCTTCAAAGGGAAAATTCACTCGAATAATTGTATTAAATGTGTTTTTTAATTGAAAGACATAATAAAGTATATAAAAAGTAAATTAATAACATGTTTTAGAAGAGTATACAGTTTTTGTTACAATCATTTTTGTATTTTTAAGTAATCAACTAAAAGATTTGTGCTTATGCTACAAATATGAAGTTTGTTTTCATGAGAAATTTCATTAGAAGCCATCGGAACTATGGAAGTTTGTTTCCGGCATGGAATAAAAAAAAAAAAAAAATGAAGTTGTAACTTTTTAACTCACAATTCTGAGCATTTTTCTCACAATTGCAAGTCTGCAATTCAGTTTTCTTCCAAATTAAAGTTTCTTGCAGAATTCAGTTTCTTCAGACAGTTGTGGGTTTTTTTTTACCACCCCAAAATACATTTTTTTGTCCATTTTTTCCCCCCTCAGAATTGTGATATAAAAACAGAATTTTGAGGGGAAAGTCAGAAATGTGGGATAAAATGTTAAATTTTATTTTGATTTATTTTATTTTATTTTTAAAAAAAATAAGCTTCCATACATGACTCAATTAATGCAAAAAAAATGTAATTATTGTATTTTAATGCATTAATATTCATAACTATGCAATTATTTGACCATTAATCAAACCAAAATTTTGTTATGGTTTGTTGCACTGTCATGCTCATGAAATAAAGTGTGTAGAAGAAGGTCAGCATCTGCAAGGGTTAAACTGTGTGTGTGTGTGTCAGTATTGCTCCGTCAGTGTTGTGTGTGTCAGTTATAAATGGACACGTGTGATGTTGATGGATGTGTTTCTGTCGCGATGGCCGCTCTCATCTCCGGCCGGCTCTCGGAGCGTGTAGCGCGGCAGACAGCGGCGTAATGAGCTCAGAACTCATCCGTTACCGCTGACAGACACTGCGACCGAGCAACGGCTCTGGCTCCGGCTCCGGTCTCCTCCTGTTTGCCCAAAACACACATTGGCACATCATGTGGCTGAACATGAAAAAAACCACAAACTACAGCTGAAGATCGCACACGAATGCGTGAAACTGCAGCATAGTCATCAGGAAATAATGAGCTTTTAATTAGACTATAACTAACCAGAAGAGCCTCTGTCTTCATCTGTGTCTGTCTCAAACACACAGCAGCAGTGCAAAGATTATTAGAATGAATAAAGAAGTGCTTGTGGCTCCCTCTGGTGGATCTACAGATGAATTACAAGACGTTTGTGACCACAAGTGTGGTTGGTTTTCCCATGTATTGACTGACAGCTCTTGTGTTGCCATGTTGAGAGAAATCGGGAGTAAGCGCTGAGGTGTTGTGTGAACATGATGTTACTGTAGTTCTAGACTGGATTAATTCATCACATTCGCACAAAAACAGATTCGGTATTCATCAAAATGAATTGAAACGTGAGTCAAATGCACTTAACTTTAGATATACTAACATTTGTGCTTCATTGTTTTTTTATTGCTGAAGAGTGCTGTACGTACTGTACAGATGTGAATTTACTTTAATTTGCTTATTCATTTTACTTTTGGTCTGAAAGGGATGTTATGTTTGCCAAAAATATCACTTTTATATTCAAAACAAACAAGCAGGTCCTGCCCAGATTTAAAAAGTAACGCAAAAGTAACACAACACATTGCTTTCCATAAAAAGTAACTAAGTCACATAACTTGTTACTTTTTTAGGGAGTAACACAATATTGTAATGAATTACTTTTAAAAGTAACTTTACCCAACACTGAGGGCCTTATGAAAACTTACGAAAAACATAAGTTATGTTTGCAGAAAACACATACTTTGTGCTTAAAATGAGCTAAATAATGAGCCTAATCAAGCACAGGAAGAGTAGGACAAAGTAGCACAAGTACAAATGTAACAAAATATTTGTTACAAGTTAAAGTGTTAAAATGTTGTAATTGCTGTATACAGTGTAATCAGTTTGTGAAAAATAAAATATTAAATACTGTTAAATTAGAATTATGCCGTTTTATTTATTAGGTCTTCTCATATTTATTTTATTTTTGTAATGTGTTTTTGTAAAGTCATAGTTTTGTTATAATATATATAATGTTGCTTTGAATCGCTTGCGGTTTACATTGGTCATTAACTGCTTTCATAGTGTTTTTTGGTGAACTGTATTAAAAACAGACCAAAAATCCTAATAATCAGACTCAATATTTGCAATAATTATTCATTTTAGCAATAGTATATAAATCATTTAACAATTAAAAAAAAAAAATATATATATATATATATTTTTTTTTTTTTTCGTTTCTATATAATAACAAATGAGATTTGTGCTGTCGCTAGAGGGCGCCGCTGCTCTATAATTCACACTTATCATCATCATCATCATCATTATTCACAAGCACTGAACATCAGAAACGTCTGAGATTGAGTTATAATCACTGATCTGTGAATATTTCTGTCTCTGCTGGCCTTTGTTCTCATGAGCAGGCTTTATCTGTCTCTTATGTGTCTTTTGAGGGAGGAAATTCTCGTTTTTTGGGGGTGTTTTTTTCAGTCTGTGCTGCCAGCATCATCTCGTCTCTCTGTTAATGAGTCTCCTCTATGCCGGGCCGCTCGCTCCGCATCACCAATCATCTGGGGCTCAAACAGGAAATGGCTGTGTGCTGTGACTTCCTGCGGCGCATGCCCTGTGATGACCTCCTGATAAACGCGCTCAGGATGATTTCAATTCACACCCTCAGACTCTCTAATGGAGAGACACACACACACACACACACACACACACCTGAGGAACAGACTCTACATTCTGGAGGCCTGCAGACGCTTCTCTCACAAACTTCAGCTCGTGATAATCATGCTATAATCCATAAATGTGTTTTACATTCCACTTTGATTGAGATTCATGTAATGTTAATAATACAATTTAGAATAGTGCGGTTGACCGTGATTTAATTGGCCGAACAGATTTGTACACATTGAGAGTCAAAATTACCTTCAGTAATAATGAACAGCACTGCACAGATTGATAGACGTTATACTGAAAATAACCCAGAGCGTCTTCTAAGATCATCTGCATCATTTACAGCTAAAACAAACATCCAGAAAAACACAGTAGGGGAAAAGAGAAAATGAGCTGTTAGTCTTCATGAAGTCCATCACTAAATCACATACTCTGTCATTCAAAATTTCGGGATCAGTAAGAGTTTAAATGTTTGTGAAAGACGTCTCTTCTGGTCACCGAAGCTGCATTTATTTGATAAAAAATACAGTAAAAACAGTGAAAAAATATTGCAATTTAAAATAGCTCTTTTCTATGTGAATCTATGTTCAAATGTAATTTGTTTCTGTGATCAAAGCTGAATTTTCAGCATCATTACTCCAGTCTTCAGTGTCACATGATCCTTCAGAAATCATTCTAATATTTGCTTAGCAAACATTTATAATTATCAGTGTTAAAAACAGTTGTGCTGCACAATATTTTTGTGGGAAGTGTCATACATATATGTTTTATTTTTCAGAATTCTTTGTTAAAAAAAGGTTAAAAATTGCTTAAAAAAAAGTTTAAAAAATGTATATTCTTACAAAATATTTATATTTTTCAGTATTTCCAAATTTAGCTTTAATCACAGGAATAAATTATATTTTAAAGTATATTAAAAATTGAAAACCATCATTTTAAATGCTAATAATCGCCATATTACTGGATTTTTGATCAACATCAAAAAGACTTTCTCTATCTATTCTATTTTTTTTTCTACCTTCTTTTTATTCCTTCCAATTATAAAAAAAATCTCTTATAAATTGTTGCTAATATATATAATGTTAAATTATTTATTTATTTAATTATTTTTTCATTTTGTGATTTTTAAAACAAGACTGTATGCCATTCATGTTTAAAAACAGTCTGGATTTTGTCATGGTGGCTAGGAATGCAAATGAATGTCTAGTTGGAAGAAAAACCTCATGCAATTTAGGAACATATACTCTAAAAAAAAAAAAAAAAACCTCATGAACACAAGTATGATGGACCCGTGCCACAAACACTCCAGAAAACACCCGGAACTCCACCCACATTCTCCAAACATCCAATCACACAACCCCAGTGCTGTGATTGACAGCACCTCCAGATTCTGAAATGAACCAATCACAAACTCCAGAGATCATAAACACATTAACAGCTGCCAATTCAAACACACTTAACTTACACAACATAACATCTCTCAACACTCAACGATGAATAAATAACAAAAACCAGAGTCACCAGTGAGCCTGAGATCCTTCATGCTTTCTAACACTGAATCTGAGCCGTACGTCTCGACAGCAGATTCTCATCACAATGAAACAAACCGTGAAGAGAAGCCAACACTGTAGGAATCATTTGTAAATGTATATTGCATTAAACACATTCAGTAGTTTTACAGCTATAAATCTATAGCTCTCAAATGAAACTGATTTTATCCTGGAGGAACTCCTGAAAAACTGTGCTCCTTCAGATCTTTGGAGAGACCAAATCCAGCTTTTCATATCAGTAACGTTTCACGTTCGCTTTCTGTCTGCCAGATCGGCCTTGATGTCGAGTTTCTCTTTAATCGTGTGCGCGGCTCTCGTTTCACTCTCGGAGCCTCTGAAATCCAGCTCACGGGAAACGGGACGCTCGTTTCATTGCCTCTTATTTTTGTATAAATCTCTCTCTCTCTCTCTCTCTCTGGATCCGTCTGTGGTTCGGGGTCCGGTCAGCGACGAGCACATTAATGGTCAGTGTGTGTTACCATGGTTACGGTGAGATCTGCAGCCTGAGCGACTTCATTTTGAACATCACAGTTCCTGCCTGTGATGCTGTCAGGAGACCGGGGCTAATTGTCACACTTTTTCTTTTTTTTTTTTCTTTTTTTCGAGCAGTAAAAAGTTTAAATTTGAAGGTCACTACAGATAGAAACTAATGTCACAGATAAAAGAGAGAAAATTGGACTGATTTTTTACTTCACTGAGGTGGGGCAAGTTGTCACAATACACAGAGTAAATTGTCACAATGGGAGTCTACAAGTGCAGAGCATAGTATTGATTATTTACCACAAAAATATGTTCTAAGAGCATTTTGGTAACATTTAACATTCTCAACATCTAAAATGTTATTTTTTTTTTTCTTGTTTATGTAAACATTAGAGAAAACATTAAGGGAATGGCCTATTTTATTAGGCAAATATTAAGGGAACGTTACTTTTAAGGTGTTACATGAACATTCTGAAACAAGTAATTTAAAAACCATAATAGAAACGTCTAACTAAAACATTTAAAAATGTCAATGAACAATGTATAAGTAGTGTTACAAATAGACAAAATACTACACAATTGATGTTAAGATTTTAGGTTGGACAATCTTACAAAAATATTTTAATTTACAAGGATTATAGAAATACATACAAACTTTGTTTGAGAAAACGCATCTGTGTAATTGGACTTTTGACTGAAAACCTGACGTTCACTGAGACACAGACTTTGAGAAAACATCCTCATGTGACAACTAGCCCCGGTCACATATTATTTTTACAAGTAAAATTGGGCGCGGCCGTTTGTAACTTGAATGTGCGAGACTTCCGGTGTCATCGGTTTACGTTTAGCGATTAAAATAATACAGCTCATTATGCTGCTTGTAAACTGGTATTTCTTATATTACTTTAATGTGTTGTCGGAATTATAAACAAACTGGTTTGTATTGTGAACTGTTTTACCTTTCACGGCACTATAGGCTACTTATTTTTATTTATGAATAAGCGGAAGTCTTGCACACTCACAGAAAATACTATCGCGTTGCCGAATAAAGTGGATAGACTGACCATCAGAGTAAAGGAGATTTCGCAGCTGCCCAAAAACCAGGATAGATGGGAACTCTGTGCTAGCCACGTTTCACAGTTTTGCTGTGGCTTAATCACACACATATCGAAAACATCTCCGATCGACTTTCTATGAGTTCACTCTTAATCACTGCTCTGAAATCAGCAGAAATGCTCCTGAATGGATCATATGTACCTTTAAATGAACGGACGCACATGTTTCTGTATTAACCGCTGTGTGTGGGGCGCGTTCTGGGGGGTGCGCGTTCTCGGCCTGCTAATGACACGAGCGTATGCGCGACCGCGCTCCCATCAAACACACACAGATTAATGTGATGATTAATATGATCGACAGATTATGAGCTGTTTCCACATCTTCAAAATCTCTCTTTTCGAACACGAACGTAATGTGTGCCAAACACCTCTAATAAACGAACCACAGCCACAACAAACATTTAGCTACAATTACCGCCAATTATTATTATTACAAAATCATTGCATTGTCGGATTTTATATAAGAACGTTTTACAGAACCATACATTACCTACACACTTTCACAGTTATTATACTTATTAATAGACTATAATTTATCATCAAGCGGTCATTTGAATTAACTATAGTTAGTTTTATATGCCTACATAAAACAATTATAGCAATTATGACAATTAGTAATGATAATAAAAGTAGCGTAGTATTTATAAATGCTACAAGTGCAGTTGTTAATACATGTCTGTTTATTTCATTTTTATTTATTTATTATTTCTTCACGTCCAGGTGTTTGTCAGATCATACTTTCCAAAAATATCCCAATCATTTCCAGCATGTGAAAACAGCTCTGAGAGGAATTTTGTCATGCACGTCCAAAAAAGGGGGGAGAAAATGATAGAAAAGCCTGATGTTTTCATGTGAAAGTGAAAGGCTTTTGTTGGTGATAAATAGTTCCTGCGAGGTTAAAGTGTGTCAGCGCGCGCGTGATCAGGAGCTGCTGCGGGTGATTTCTCTCTCTCTCTCTCAGGATTCATTTCTCCAGCCTTAAACAAAAAACAGCGTGTTAAGTCCACAATCTCCTTTTATATTTTCCTTATTTTAAGAAACCCTTTCTTCTCCTGATTATAAGTTGTGAATTATTTATTCTGATTGTATTGTACAGGTTGCATTCTGCGCTCAAATCAGAACAATATATGAAAAACTAGTAAAAGTGCACACGATGCTCTGTGAATATCGAATATTTATATCTTGGGGCTGATGTCCTTTTCATTACGCTAGAAAAAATAAAGTAGTAATAAATGTTGCTATCTGTATCTAAACTGAGAAACTGTAGTATATACATAAACATCATATGTATATGAAATATTTATGGTTTATTAAAAAGTCTATTACATTTTTTTAAATGCTATTTATACACATTGAGTAACTTGGATGTGCGAGACTTCCGGTGTAGTGCTCTCCCAATTTTTATACCTGTGCAAAACAGCCCATTACAAAACAGTCTTGCAAACTGATATTTGCTATCATATAATTCAAATTTACTGTCGTAATCATAAACACACTAGTTTGTAGGGCAAGCAGTTTGTTATTCTTAGTTATTTACGGATAGCGGCTAATGAAACGGAAGTCTCCCACATTCAAAGAAAATACCTTCCGTGTTTCAAAATAAAGTGGATGCGATGATGAATTGGTGTGTTAAAGGCTTTAATTTGTTGCCAACGGACATTTACATTAACTTGTTACAGGAAGTTTCCTTTGTGCAGATCCTCTCCACACACACACACACACACACACCCCTTCAGGAGCTCAGATCCTCCCAATGAGCCCCGGTTTCCACGAGACTCTCTGACCAATGAGCGCGGGAGTGACGGAAAGACCGGACAACACGGGACCGTTTCAGACACACACACACACACACACACACACACACCCGCTACCTGATGATGTGCTCACGTGTGATTCCAGCCAGCAGAGTAGAATAGAATAGAATAGAATAGAATAGAATAGAATAGAATAGAATAGAATAATGTTTGGCGTACGAATATTCTGGAACTGCTGATCCTGAACAAAACGTGGTGAGTATAATTTAATGTTTAATTTTTTATGTTATAATTTAATTTTAAAAATAAATTTAATTTTTAATTTTCATAATAGAAATCTAGGACATGTGAAGTAGCCTAAATGTTAGTTTTGGCACAGTAACACATGTGCCGCGTCGCTATGTATTTTTAAGTAGACTAATAATAAACGAATTAAGAGTGCTATTGAATTTTTTAGAGCAGGTGAAGCGCAGATTGATGAAGTTTTGCTGTATTTTGATTGGCAGCGTCCTGCTGTCTGCGGCCTGCGCGGGTCAGATGCGCGTCCACGCGTCTCTTCTACACCTGTCCGGTGAGCTCCGCTTCTCTCTCGCTGGATTTATTGAGACTCTAAAGGGATTTGAACTCGATTAACGGCACGATGAAGGAGAAATCAAAGACGGCGGCGAGGACGCGACGGGAGAAGGAGAACAGCGAGTTTTACGAGCTCGCCAAAATGTTGCCGTTACCGTCCGCCATCACGTCTCAACTGGACAAAGCGTCCATCATCCGGCTGACCAGCAGCTACCTGAAGATGCGACTGGTGTTCCCGCAAGGTCAGATGCTTCTATTAACACTCTGGCACTTTTTAAACAGGCTTGCTGATGCGTCACGCTTAATGATAAAAATGGGAACATGAAAATAAACTGGCTCTAAAACTTCAGTCGATCAAACTAAATACATGAATACCAGCAAACTATTTTTTATGGGCTAAATCGGGTTGGAATAGCCTTTTAAGAGAACAAAAGTTGCAAAAACAGTGTTATAGTGTAATAGTAATAAGTTTCTGATGGGCTTTAGGTTCTAAAGGAACCATTTTTCGCCGCAGTTGAGCCGTAGTAATATTTGGGTCTATCATTGACCGACATACAAAGGGAAAGCCATCCGGGTCAATTTTTGGAAATTGAAATTTAAACATCATGTGAAAGCTCAATAAATGTATGATGTGTGGTTTGTCAGGATAGGGCAATTTTTGTCTGAGATACAACTATTTGAAAATCTGGAATCTGAGGGTGCAAAAAAATAATCAAAATATTGAGAAAATCACCTTTAAAGTTGTCCAAACGAAGTTCTTAGCAATGCATATTACTAGTTTGATATATTTACGGTCATGGAACATGATCTTTATTTAATATTCTAATGATTTTTGGCATATGCTAAAAGATAAATCGATCGTTTTTACCAATACAATGTATTTTGGCTATTGCTACAAATACACCCGTGCTACTGAAGACTGGTTTTGTGCTCCAGGGTCACAGACAGTGAGTTTTCTAAACGTTATATTGTATTCTAGTATATTTATGTGCTTAATAGGCTACTGACCTGCAGGTCTGCATTTACTGAGAAACAAAAATGATTTATAGCCTACCACGCAATTATACATTTTCTGTCTGATAAATCGTATTTAAATCTAAAGCTGCATTTAAACGATATATATTATAAAAACAGCGCTGCAAATCAGCGTGACTTAAAAACACTGAACGCGACAGAACAATTATATTTCACATTCTGTTCTTGATTGTTACGGGATTTTGCATTTATATTTTTTTACAGCTAACAATTCAAATAATTGTTCAGATTCTAGATGATTCCCTTGAATTGTTTGACATTGGCCTACATGGAGAAAATGCAGCGTGTTTTAGATGGTTAGAATAAAAAACAAATTAAGGCTTCCTTTAATCGTAATTTCTGACACCGCTTCAGTATATTGATTTTCTTGGGGCTGTTTAAAGCCAGAGAAAAAAACACACACATCCTAAAGAGATTCTCATATGACATTTGACTCTGAATCACGGTTTGGAATCTAATTGAATCATTATTTTTAAGAGTGTGAGATTCAAGGCCTAAATACAGATAGAGACAGACAGATAGATGATAGATATATAGATAGACAGATAGAGAAGGCAGTAGCTCTGTATTTTTTTGTGAGAGGAACGTGCTGCGGGATCGAGTTGCTCTGAGGGTCGCTCTCTCCCGGTCACGCGCGTGACTGCGCACCCGCCGCGCTCATTACACCGGGAGCGCGTGCAGACCGGCTGTCTGGGCACCGCGAGCGCGAGGCACTTAAGATCAGATGAATTTCTAATTGCTGCTCGAGCGGCTGCTGTTCTTCCTCTTCTTTGAACGGGCTGAACAGTCTGCGAGAAACATGATTTTCATTAATTAAGCCTTTAGTTACAGCGATGCCGAGGAAAGTGTGAACGTGAAATATTGTGATGAACAAAAATTGTGGGTTTTTTTAGCAGAAATCGGTGTTCATCATACCATAATGTTTACATTTGCCCAAACCTGTGGAGAATACGCGTTTGATCAGAGAAAGTCAGATAGGTTAATAAGAAGAATATTTAAATGAAATAACCTTTGACGACTCGTATAAATAAAATCACACTTCATTTTGTTTCCTGCCTGCATATTATTTATTTTGTGCTTAATTAAAACAATATTTAAACGTTGCCTTTTCACCTAGCTTTCATATTTATCATTTATTCATAAGAAAAAAACAAATCCACTAAAGCAGAAAAATGCATTGTATCACTATAATAATATTTTTCTAATATGCCTAATAATAATAACTATCAGTAGTAGCAAAATAATATACAGTAGGCTAATAAGGTATTATACTCTAGCTAATAATTCTAGAAGGATTATATAAAATATTATAACTTTGTATATTTCGCATGTTTAATGCAAATTAAAACCAAACAAAAGAATTGTTTACATTCGGTCGTTACAGTCGCCATATGAATCGAATCACCTCAATGTGCGAACAATTTCACTAATGGATCAATTCAGATCCCGGGCGAGAGTCCAGCTGTGTGTGTGTGTGTGTGTGTGTGTAGGCCTGTATGTGGGATATATAGCCTCCAGGGTCTGTTTATTCGGCTTATAAATTGAACAGTGCCTTTCATTCGACTGTTTTATAAAAATGTAAGAAATGTTTTTTCAAGCCCGTGTGTTTGTGTGAGATGTAAGAATGTCGCAGCGCTTGTGAAGCGCGTGCATGTTCTGATGTCAGTCACGCAGATCACGTGTGTTTGTGGTGGATGTCCGTGATTTGCTTTCCGGACCGAACTGTTTGTTCACGAGCTTAGATTCACTCACTACATCGATATGATGACTCGATACGAGCTCTCTCTCTCTCTCTCTCTCTCACACACACACACACACACACACACACACAAGTCAATACGTGATAAATCAACATTGACAATGGACCCTTTTCACAAGGCTGTGATGACGCGTTTCAGCGGTCATAATCATAAATCCTTGAAAGTTTTTCGTGTTTTGATTTTTTAAAAAATATATGTACATTTATAACACTATACTTTGTATTATCTCACCTTTTCATCAAGTTACAAAAAAATAGTTAACGCTACGTGGAGTTTTTCCTTTTGCTATTTAAGCAAATGGGAATGCAAAAAAAATGTTTTTTGTATTTGTGGTCTTCTCCCATTCACTGCTCTCGGATTTTACCCAACTATGACGACTTCCGCTACGAGAAACCCGGAAATGTGAGAAAGGTCCACACTAAGTGAATGTTAAAATTATAATAATGCTTATCAATGTATATATACACAATATACAATTATAGTTTATAGTAAAAACAATCATACTATGCTATTATAAACAATAATAATAATAATAATAAAGAGATATCAATTTTATCCTATTTTATTATTGTATTTTAGATTATTATATTATACAAGTGTGTACAAGTTGTATATAATATAAAACACAAAACATTATTATTATTTATTATAATGATTAGTACTATTATTATAATTCTATTTTAGAAAAAAATATGGTAACAATATATTTTAAGGTGTCCTTGTTACACGTTACATGTACTTACTATTATGATAACAATAAATTATGCATAATTACATGCAAGTAACCCTAAGCCAAAGCCTAATTGCAACCCTAGCAAGTACATGTAGTTAACTAATATTACTCAGTACCTAAATATATAATTACACTGTAGTTAAATAATGTAACCAAAAATAAACATTTGATGGGAACACTTTACAATAAGATGTCATTTGTTAACTTTAGTGAATGTAACAAGAATGAACAATACATTACGCTATTCACTAATCTTTACTCATGTTAGTTCATAAAAATAGAATTGTTCATATTAGTTCACAATGTATTAACTAATGTTAACAAACACAACTTGTGATTTTAATAATGCATTAGTAAATGCTGAAATTAACATTAATAAATGCTGTAGAAGTATTGTTCGTTCTTAGTTCATGTTAACTAATGAACCTTGAAGTAATGAAGTGTTAGCCATTCAATAAAAGGCTGTTTTATAACTGTGTGTGTGTGTTGCTGTAGGTTTGGGTGAGGTTTGGGGTCGAAGTCGATCGATAGAAAACACAAACCATGAGCTCGGATCTCATTTACTGCAGGTAATAATCAGCAAGATGCTCCAGGTAATATGAAGACTTTATTATTCTCATTATTGGCTTGTACTCATTCAGAAATACTACAGATAATGTCTCATTTCCACACATGTGCTTTTTTATGTCATTTGAACATGTTTAACAAAGTTTCTTTCCAGATGTTCTTGTCTTTCGCCGGTGTCTGTCGTGATCCGTCTGATATTCTCTGATCTGCAGACGTTAGACGGCTTTATATTCGTGGTGGCGGCCGACGGGAAGATCATGTACATTTCGGAGACGGCGTCGGTTCATCTGGGCCTTTCACAGGTGAAGAACTAACTAACTTCTCATGTGCTTTCTGTGCTCTTCTGCTCCAGTGGAGTCACAGACGTGCTTTCACACAGGTAGAATTGACCGGGAACAGTATTTATGAGTACGTGCATCCGGCCGATCACGACGAGATGGCTGCCGTTCTGACGCCTCAACCCTCGTACCACTCGCACTTCATCCACGGTGAGACGTCTGAACGCCAACAACAAACACACACGCACATGCATTTCTAATGTAGACTGAAAAAAATGATTTTTACAAGTTGTAAATTAAGGGGTGCAAATTAAAAATGAAATTAAATAAATTAAAATGTAAATAAGTCAACTATCTAAATTTAAATAAAATAAAAATTAAATTACTGCACATATACACACAAACACACAGTAAAACTGTTTGTTTTTTTGTTGTTTTTTTTCCAAGTCAAAGTGTAAAGTCTTACAAAGATAAAAAAATATATGTATAAAATATATTTTTTTACATACAATATAATATGAAAGATTATAAAGAGTTTTTATAGATACAGAGATTATTTTGAAGTATGTTGTACAAGAATTATGTATATTATTATACAGTAAAAACGTAATTAGGACTGTCTTAAAAAAATCTTAAATTAAGATGGAAAATATATAAATATAAAGAATAAAATTATAATATATTGTATAATTATAATATATATATACAACACACAAAAACAACAACAAACACACACTGAAAAAATAATTTTTACAAGTTGTAAATTAAAAGGGTGCAACATTAAAAATGTAATTAGGATTGTTTTGGCAACAAAAAACATAAATAAAAATAAAAATAAATTAAAATGTAAATAAATCAACCATCTAATTTAAATAACTTAAATTAAGAATTATGACACAAAATACAAACACACACACACAGTAAAAAATTTTGTTGTTTTTTATTGGAGTAATTTTTTTTTTGTTTTTCCAAGTCAAAGTGTAAAATCTTACAAAGATACAAAATATACACATTTTTTTACACTAAGTATTTTCAATTTAGTTGTACATTGTAAGAGAAATTTTCAATTAAAATGGGTACAAAAAGTCTTAAATTACATTTTGAACTATTATACAATATAATATTAAAGATTATTAAAGAGATTTTATAGATACAAATATTATTTTGAAGTAGTTGTACAAGAATTATGTATATTATTATAGAGTAAAAACACAACTAGAACTGTTTTAGGCACAAAAAAATCTTAAATTAAGATTTAAAATTCATACGTGTAAAGAATAAAATTATATAATTGAAATATCTTTTACATAAACTATTTTTTGTCTTTACAGGAATTATTTTAGTTTTTCTGTTTCAAAATTTCACTTTTCTTTCTGATTATTTGTGAAATTTACTAGCAAATTTTGTCTTTTTTTCAGTGTATGAGAAGCGAAACACCAGGTTAATATGGCAAGAATGTGACTAAATTAACATTAATATCATGCGTATGAATGCGATGTTGTATTTTGCAGAGTATGAAGTGGAGCGCTCGTTCTTCTTGAGAATGAAGTGTGTTTTGGCCAAGCGTAACGCCGGACTGACGAGCGGAGGATATAAGGTACGGACACACAGACTGACGCCGCGTCAGCTGACACACACACACACACACACACAGACACTAACGGAGCGTGACCTTTGACCCCGCAGGTCATCCACTGCAGCGGCTATCTGAAGATCCGGCCGCTGAGTCTGGAGGCGTCTCCGCTGGACGGCTGCTATCAGAACGTGGGTCTGGTGGCGGTGGGACACACGTTACCGCCCAGCGCCGTCACCGAGATCAAGCTGCACAGCAACATGTTCATGTTCAGAGCCAGTCTGGATATGAAGCTCATCTTCCTCGACTCCAGGTATATAATATACAGATACATAACGGATTAATGACTTCTGTTATTGTGAGTTTCACTGATTCGGCCTGTTCTGTGCCTCTAAGGGTTTCAGAGCTGACAGGATATGAACCACAGGACCTGATTGAGAAGACCCTGTATCACCATGTGCACAGCTGTGACAGTTTTCACCTGCGCTGCGCTCATCACCTGCGTGAGTCCAGATGTTCTCAATAATTCAACTTTCTTTGTGCCACAAAAAGTCATAAGTTATGTTTTTAATGTTCCACCTTTTCTGACTTTTACAAATGTTATATATATCTAATGTGAGTCCATTAAAATCAGTTTGATGGTTAATATGTGTGTGTGTGTCTCTGCAGTGTTGGTCAAAGGTCAGGTGACCACTAAATATTACCGCTTCCTGTCCAAACACGGCGGCTGGGTTTGGGTGCAGAGTTACGCCACCATCGTTCACAACAGCCGCTCGTCTCGTCCGCACTGCATCGTCAGCGTCAACTACGTCCTCACGTGAGTCGCACCAGCGTCGGCTCTCACGCACACACACCGGGGAATAAAGAACAGAGATGTTCAGAGATGAAACAGCAACAGACAATAAAAACATTAAATATTATTACAGTTTAAAAAAACTGTTTGGATATTAATATATTTTAAAATGTAATTTATTCCTGAGATGTAAAGCGGCATTTTCAGGCTATATATACATACACTGAAAGTTTGGGTTGTAAGGTTTTTTTACAATTATTTTTATTCTTCTGCTCATTACGCCTACATTAATTTAATCAAAAATACTGTAAAAAATTGTAAATTATATTTACAATTTAAAATAGCTGTTTTTTATTTAAATACATTGCAAAATGTAATTTATTTCTGTGATGTGTAGCTGAATTTCCAGAGTATGTGCACTCAAAAGTTTGGGTCATAAGATTTTTTACATTATTTTAATTCTTCTGCTCATCAAGCCTACATTTAATCAAAAATACAGTAAAATTTTAAAATATATTTACAACTTAAAATAGCTGTTTTTATTTAAATCTATTTTAAAATGTAATATATACCTTTGATGCAAAGCTGAATTTCCAGACAAGTCTTTACTGTTATGTTTGTTTGAAGTCTTTGGTTTACAGTGCTGTGTCAAACTGAGGTCGTCTGAAACACAGTAAATATTCAGCACAATCTCACCGCTGTCAGAAATGATGAATACCTGCGGCTCATAACACTAGGCGTACAGCGTTCGGGCGTTTCAGGTGTGATTTTCATGATAAGAGCAGGATAAAGGCTGTTTGCGCTGTGTCTCGGTGAGTTCAGTAGTTCAGACGGAGGACAGACGTCTGCGGGTCGGAGGAGACGAACACGAAACCACAGCTGTGAAATCACACAGACACATTTCACAAGCTTTCCTTTGTGTCACACGACTCGGGTTTAACGGCGGCGAGCGCTGTACAAACTGATTAACACTCCTGTCGCATTAAAACACACCTTACGCACTCACGGGTCACAACTTCATATCTGTCAACTAAAACCACACTGTATCTGATCAGTAACTCGAGTGAGTGTGCAAAAATGTTTTAAATGTGTGTTTTTTTTTTCTAGATAAACAATTTACCCCTTTTCATTAATTTAAAAAAAATTAAGAAAGTCTTTGATGTTTCACATTTTACATGAAATCCTGCAAAACCAGTGGGATGTGAACATTTTGGGTTTTTTTTTACTAAATTTTATTTCAGTAGAAAATTATGCAAAACTTATAAGAACATTTAAATGGATAATGTCCAGTATGGAAAGAACAGAATTTAATACAATTAATTTGAGTTTATAACTCGTGATTGATCAAAATCATTGCACATTTAAGAAACCTACATATTTCTAACAAAACAACATCAAACTGACATAAACACTTCTCACTTGCATCTTTTGTCTGTCTGTAGGTGCATATTCAGATTTAACAACAGAATTCAGTCCCAAAAGTGTGTGTGAGAAAATGGCTAAATGTATTTACAGAAGTAATTGACCCCCTCAATGAAAGTCTGTGGGACTTTTCATAGTTTTGATTGAAAACTGTAAATTACAAGTTAGAAAAGATACAGCAACCTGAGTGAGAGCAGTCTGAAGGTCTGACCCAAGTGTGGTGTCTTTAACACTGTAGGAGGAGATACCGTAGCAGCAGTTTAAATAGTAGATCAGTAGATTTGCTTTATCAAACCAAGCTAAAAATCAGCATGATATATCATGTGTAAACACAAAAAATATGTGATGTGTATGTTGATCATCCTAATCCATACACCAAGTTTTTTTTCCTCCACTAAACACTATGGATTTTCTAGACGTGTGTATGTGCTGCATAATGATTTATGACGATCTGCTACAGCAGTGAATGTGGTGCTCATACAACATATTTACTGTAATAATGATGATGTGTGTGTGTGTGTAGGGACACGGAGTATAAAGGCATGGCGTTGTCTCTGGACCAGCTGAACCCCATCAAACCTGCGTTCCCGTACGCAAACCACCACGAGCCGGACGACAAAACCCCAGCGTCAAACAGCAGGAGGAAGATCCTGGTTTCTCCGTATTCACAGGTGACGCACACACCTGCACCTGAATCACTCACAGACGCTTCTGCTCACACCACTGCTCTCAGATCACTGCAGTACATATTATATATTACTTTCACAGTTTTCACTCACCACATTGTCTTTACTGGTTCATTATTAATTAATTAATTAATTAATAATTATACACACTATATCATTCCAATTATGCTCACCAAGGCTGCAGTTATTTGCCTAAAAATACAGTAAAAACATTGATATTATGAAATATTATTACATTTGTTTTGTAGTAAACGTTAAAATGTAATTTATTCCTGCGATCAAAGCGAACTGTTTGTTCAGCTTGATTTCAAGTCCTTTACATACATTAACAGATGCAACATTTGATTTGAATTCATGTATTAGTAAACGGTGAAATGAATTTTAATTGAGATTAATGAATTCATTAGATGTTTTTCATAGTTAGTTCATGTGAACTAGTGTAGTTACTGCCACTTCATCAAATGTGTCTTTGCTGAATAGAAGTATTAATTTTGTTTAAAAAAAATAGTATCATTGAGATACTATTACTTTTTGTTAATATTTTAAATAAAATAAAAAAAAATATTAATTGTATAATTTCTGCTTTAATGTCAATTTTGTTATTTTGTTGTTATAGTTAGTTTTAGTTATTCTTTTAGTTACATTAAGGTAAACTAAATGAAAATAAGAAATGCTGACTTTAAATAAAATAAGTTTTGCAATATTATTACTATGTTTTTTCAATGCACGTTTACAGTATAACATGTGTTACTGAAACTCCCTAAAAGTTACAACAACTCTGATAAATCACTTTATTTATTTTTTTTTTTTATAGACAAAATGTGTGATTTTGGAGTCCAGACAAATAATTAAAATAAATAAACAAATATTACAGAAAAAAAATAACGAGGAATGAAATTCCACGAACGTCTTCATCTTTAATTTTTAGAATCAACTAAAAAAAAAAAGACAAGACAAAAAAATAATAATAATAAAAAATAAATTATCTATGTAGAATCTGCTGTATTTTTCTTGAGTGTGTTTTTGAGGGTTTCTCTCCTCACTTCCTGTTCTGTTTTTTCTTTTCTTTTTTTTCAGCAGTTCTCGTCCTTCCAGCCCGAGCGCTCAGATTCCGACCGTGACAGCCAATGGGGCGGCAGCCCTCTGACAGACTCCGCCTCCCCACAGCGCCTGGATCACAGTGACGCGTCTGAAGCGGCGTGCGGCTCGCTGTGTTACGCTCTCTCTCAGGGTGACGTGATGCACACGTGTGCTCAAACACACACACGCGCGGCTCTGTGCGATCAGAGCGGCCGCTACGTCCTGGGCGTCAGCGGGAGAGAGGGGTGGTGGGACGCCACGCGACCCGTCCCGCCGCTCACTAAAGCAACTCAGCACAACGGAGGTGAATTTGACGGCAGAACGTACCATCACACTCACGGTGAGTCACGTGATACGTCAGGAATCATGCCAATATTCTGATTTGACTGTGATACACAACCATTCATAAATTTGGAATTATTAAGATTTGTTAATGCTTCTGAAAGAGTTGCTTCTGCTCAGCAAGGCTGCATTTATTTGATCAAAAATACAGTAAAAATTGTTAAATATTATTAGAATTTAAAACAGCTATTTTCTATCTGAACATCTGTTTAAATGTAATTTATTTCTGTGATGCGCAGCTGAATTTTCAGCATCATTACTCCAGTCTTCAGTGTCACATGATCCTTCAGAAATCATTCTAATATACTGATTTTTGTTTGTTTTTACTAATATTTTTAACCAGTTCTTTTTCTATTTTCTATTTTTAATTTTAGTTGAAGTTAAGCAGCTTTTGTCAGTTTTTATTAATTGTATATATAATTAACTTGCTGGATCATTCTTTTGATCATTTTAATAGATATTAATGAGTAAAAGTATTCATTTCTTTAAAAAACAACAACAACAAATTTTACTAGTGCACTTTAATACATTCTTGTTGTGAAAATCGTAGTCTTTCTTCAAAACAACTTACTTTCTTTTTAAAATTAATTTTTTTTAATTGTTTTGTGGCTGATGTCATGTAGGTCAGAGGTTAATCGCTAGATGAAGTCAGTAAAAACGTCAAAGTACTATTCTTTGATTGTAAACAATTACTGAACACACCTTTAAAATCTGACGTAATAGAATAAAAAACATCTGTAAATAAACATCTGAAGATACACACAAACAAAGAAGTTCATAATGAGTCCTGAGGGAGTTTGAGCACACGCGTAACGCTGTTAAATTAAATCTCATTGGCAGCTCATTGGGAGGACGAGCGCGCGGACGGCTCTCCTGGCTCGTCGGGCGATTCGGGAGACAGTAGCCATGACAACAGGGCGTTTCACACGAGCCCGCGGGAGTCCGAAAGCCTGATGGGAGCCAGACAGGAGCCGATCAAAGTGGAGGACGGCCGCATGAGCGATTACTTCTCCTCCGTCTGCCGCGGGCCGCCAGGGACCCGCGTCGCCTCGGACCGCCTCGTCCTGCGCCGGGACGACAAGGATGGGAGTCCGGCCTCACTTTCTGGTCTGAGCAGTCCCGGGTCGGACAGACTGTCCTGTCGGCCGCCGTCTGTCTCTCCGCACCTCCAGGCTCAGGGCAGCCCGCTGCTGTTCTCCACCCCGGACAGAGAGGCTGCGGACGGGCACACGCGCTCGCTGCGCCCCCTCGCCGGATGCAGCCTGGAGCCGCTTAACGGCCCCGAAAACCTGCGCGGGTTTCCCGCTCATTATGACGTGAGCGCACACGTGCACTTTCAGACCAGCGCCGCGCACAACGGCACATCGGTCATTATCACCAACGGCAGCTGACCGGAAAAACACCCGCTGCTTTATGAGTCTGTAAAGATGGAAAAAATCATGCAAACATGGAAACGAGAAGAAAAATGACAACGTTGTTTATACAGACGTGATCAACAACACGTGTAGGTCAGATCACAACATCAACAGGGGAAGAAATTATATTTTGCATGAAGAAGAGACCGTGGCATTATTTAACAACCTTTACTTTGATGCAAATTTTGAGGTTTTTGTACAGCATTAGTTGTACTGCTTTTAATTTGTGGATTTGAATTGAAAAGAAAATGTGATTTACAGTAGAAGAAAAATGAAGAATGCATGAAGACACTTTTTGGTTTGCACTGTGGCATTATTATCATGTCACTTCACCCCAGTTCTCATTATTTTAATGCAAGTTTTAAAAATCAATACGATTTTGCATTATTTACAGATTTACATATTGAAATAAAATCTATTATTTACTTACAAAAACAAGATCTTGAAAAAGGAAAAATGAAGAATGCATGAAGAAAATGAAGTTTTTTGTGGCACTGTGACATTTTCATGCCACTTCACCCCAGTTTTCATTATTTGAATGCAAAATCATTTATATTTTGCAGTATTTACATCATAATTACATTAGTTGTAACATCTTTAATTTGTTGCTTTTAAATTGAAAAAAATAGTATTTCAGAGAGAATACTGAAGAATGCATGAGGATAATTCTGTCTGTATATTATGTTAATTAATAAGACTTTTTAAGTTGCATTGGTTGTACTGACTTTAATTTTAAAAAATCTATTGTTTACAGTAATCAGGAAAAAAAAAGAGCTAAAATATGAATGCATGTAGAAAATGAAGGTTTTTTTTGTTTGCATTAGTGCATGACATTATTTTCATGTCAATTCAACCCAGTTCTCATTATTTTGATGTAAAATCGATTTTGGTTTTATTTGGTTTTATTGACTATTGAATCTCATTATTTTGATGCAATTATGTTTTGCATAATAGTTGCATTGGTTGAAAAAACTGAAAGAAAATATCCAGTTGAATAACAATAATGAGAATTTGATTTAAATAATCAGCTTCATTTTCTTTGTGCAGAATATAATTTCTTGCCATTTGAGGTAAATACTTTTCATCATCCATGAAATGATCAATGCCGTCGACTGAAACGGAAAAGAAATTTTGTATTCAATCGATTTAATAAATGCAAAAACGTATTTGGGAGTGTTTAGAAGTATTTGAAGTCATTTTGGTCTGAGAAGAGCTTTGGATGTGATTGATTGTCTTGTATAACATTTTATATGAAAAGGTCTGTGCTTAGATTTTTGCATGTGTGCAGATGTGACCAGTTGCATTTTTACATGCATAAAATGTGTATTTTCAACTGAAGGATGTGCTAGTTCTCCAGGATAAAGTCATGATGGCGTTTCTGTCAGCGATCATGTGAGGTGAGTGTCAGAAATTACAGTCATCTGACGTCACATCCAGATGTTAAACATATTGGAGAATGATTGACTGTGTGTGTGTGTGTGTGTTTGGGCCTCTGAGGCGTTGACATGCATTACAGATCCAAACCTCCACACACACACACACACACACACAGTCAATTCATAGTCTGATTTCTTAAAAGGACAGTAAACAAATCACAACGCTTTGTTAACTGCATAGCAACACCCTAGCAACCACTAACCCCACCCTAACAGTGATACTCAGCAACAGTCACCCAGCAACTACACAGCAACACCCTAGCAACATGGCCATGTGTTTTGTATTGTCAAACCTCACGTATTTAGTAAAGACTTTCTACATTACATCATCACAGTCAGTATCCAATCGGCTCGCTCCGTCCATGACATGTCCTGCTACTTTGTCGCTGTCTGTCTACCCATAACCCCCGGTGTGTTCCCATCTCGCCGCGTGTGTTGTTGTGTGTCAGTAAGCGTGCTAATGTATTCCAGCTCAGCTCCGTCTCATGGGAAGATTAATAACTAATTACTACAGGTCACTCAAGCAGATGGGCCTCCTGTGTGTGTGTGTGTGAGAGACACAGAGAGAAAGCGTGTGTGTGTGTGTGTGTGTGTAGTCAGTCGTGGCTTCTTAAACTCTCATGAATTCATGAGTCCCATCTGAGATGTTTCACCATGTGCAGGATTCTGCATTAAACGCTGCAGCGCTGTGAGCAACAGATGCACGACACACACTCACACACACACACACACACACATGTTTGTTTTTGTGAATTGTGGGGACTTTCCATAGACTTCTATAGATTTTATACTGACCAAACGATATTGTCTAACCCCTAACCCAACCCTAACCCTAAACCTAGCCCTCACAGAAAACATGTTTACATCGTTACACTTTCAGACAAACATCATTTACTATTTTTAATAATTTTTTAACATTGTGGGGACCGCAGGCCGGTCCCCACAATGTCAAAAATTTCAGGTTTTACTATCCTTGTGGGGACATTTGGTCCCCACAATGTAGCAAAAACAAGTACACACACACACACACACACACACACAGATGTAATAGTGCTGCTGCAACGCAGGGCTGTATATACAAAACAAAGGGGACAGTTCAGTCAAAAATGACATTTCTGTCATCATTTAGTATCCCGAACACACAAAGATGATTTGAAGAATATTAGTAACGGTAGCCGTTGACTTTCATAGTGTTTTTTTCATACTACAGAAGACAGTGGCTACTGTTTACTTCCAACATTCTTCAAAATATCTTTCATGTTCAGCAGAAGAAAGAAACTCAGCATGAGGGTAAGTGAATAATTAAAAATTTTTCATTTTGGGGTGAACTGTCCCTTTAAGAAAAATGTCATTTTCTAACTAAAGAATGTTTGTGAGAATATTTTGTTCTTCCAAATATGTTCTTTTTCTTTTGTTCTGAAGATAAAACTTAAGGACAATTTGGTTTTGTGAAAAGAATGTTTGTACAAAAAAAAAAAAAAAGATTCTTACAGTAAAAATAACCTCCAATTTGCCTTAAATTCTAATAAATAAGATAGTTATATAAATTAGAGTTATATATTGTGTTGTTTAATATAAATATTAATATGCGACCCTGGACCACAAAACCAGTCTTAAGTCGCTGGGGTTTATTTGTAGCAATAGCCAAAAATACATTGTATGGGTCAAAATTATTGATTTTTCTTTTATGGGAAAAAGCATCAGGAAATTTAATAAAGATCATGTTCCAAGAAGATATTTTGTAAAATTCCTACTGTAAATGTATGAAAACTTAATTTTTGATTAGTCATGTACATTGTTAAGAACATTATTTGAAGAACTTTAAAGGCCATTTTCTCAATATTTTGATTTTTTTGCACCCCCAGATTCCTGATATTTAAATAGTTGTATCTCGGCCAAATATTGCCCTATACTAACAAACCATACATCAATGGAAAGCTTATTTATTCAGCTTTCATATGATGTACAAATCTGGTTTTGTGATCCAGGGTCACATATTAGAACATAACACGACAAGTTTAATAAACTAGTCTTCAACAAGATCCACCACAGTCAGAACATATAAACACCAAAGCCTGTGATTTTCTCCTAATACAATTATACAGTACAATGAAATACAATTAACCTTGAACATTTTTGTCCTTTTCAGTTTTGTTTTGTTTTGTTTTGTTTGATCATTGTGCCTGTGTTATTGCCGGCTGCATACATTTTGGCACATGTGTGTATTTTTATTGGAATTCTACTGTTTACCCCCATTCCCTTTAATAAATCTATTTTGCACTAGGAACAAAAAAATAGTTCCTCTTAGGACCTTAATGACAAAAATCTACCCATTAAAATACATTTTTAATCACAAGTGCCATTTAACTGTAAAATGATGCAATTTTTGTTACTAGACTCTCATTCTGTTGGCAAGGCTTCAAAATTAAACCTTTTTACCTTTTTTTTTTTTTTTTATTTTGCCATTTTTGGCTAATAAAGCAAATACTCGCTTTATTCCTGTTTTTTGTTTCTGCATATTATAGAGTCAACTGGATAAATAATGCAGCTATAATAGTGTGGGTGTGTTGTTATGGATGTCAGAGTGTGGTTTGTATGTGTGTCACAAAAAAAGTGTGTGTGTGCTTGTAATATTTCAGAGAGAAAAACTGCAAATCACAAATCCAACCAGTGTGTGCACCAGTGGAGTTTTGCTGCCACCTAATGGGGAAAATGTGGTACTGCGCCCTAACAAAATCCTGAAAGCTTATCTTTTGAGATATCAACCTCAAAATTGGAACACGACTTGTTTCAATTTATGGCTTTGATTTTCTAGCAAGTATGTTTCATTAAATATGTATTGTATAAAAAATATTGTTCATAAAGCATTTTCATCAACTTAAACCTCTATTTTTTTTTTTTTGGTTTCACTTTTTAAACCTTTTCTACTTCAACAATAATCTGCCATGGGTCTTCTTTAAAATGAGACCTTAAGTCTGAACTTAAGTCTGTGCTCCAAAGTTCCAAATTTTTATGACAGGTTTTTGACACAGACATTTTTGTCCACTATGAACCTATGTGTAACTTTTTTTTATTGATGCACACGGGTCAAACAAATGTTAGTATTATTAAACATCAGAGTCAGTGTGGTTTTTGTTCTGTATATATTCATGAAAAGTTCTCTGACTTTATTTGTTATTTCTTTTGAAACAGGTTTGTCTCTTGTCACACACACAGTGATGCAGAAGTGTGTGTGTGTACTTGTTTTTGCTACATTTGGTCCCCACAAGGATAGTAAAACCTGAAATTTTTGACATTGTGGGGACCACCTATGGAGAGTCCCCACAAAGATAATAAACCAGACGTGTGTGTGTGTGTGTGTGTGTCAGGAAGTGATGTTTGTGAATCCAACTGCTCAATATCTAATTGAGACATTCCATGAGCGCGGAGCAGAACGATGCATCTGATGAACATTAACTTCATCTCCATGCCTGTGTGTCTGTGAACACCAACCTCATGCTTTATCCTCACCTTAACAGATAATCCAGTGTGTGTGTGTGTGTGTGTGTTGCTGCCCCCCTGGCCTGTTTGATTTATGAGCTTTTTGAGTTTTCTGGAAGCTTCAACCTACAGCTGCAGTTCAGATGGTGAGGAACCGAACACACACACACACACACACACACACACACACACACACAGATTAGCTTGTCATGCTGTAGTGTTGTGGGGGAGCTGCTGATGGGCGTTTCTGATTCCTCGTTAAGTGGCCGTTTTGAAACAGACCATTAACCCTCCGCAGCCCTGTGAAAGTTCAGCCGTCAGACAGAAAGACTGATGTGTGATCCACTCACGCAGATCTCGTGCGTTTATGCAGCTTTACTTTAGACTGATGGGAAAATATATATGTATTAATTTAATTAAAAATACAATTAACCATATAGCCACTTAACAAAATATTCTAAGAGTGTTTTATTAACATAAAAACATTATTTCTGAATGTTCCCTGAAGAATTTTAAACATTTGAGACATTTATTTTGGTTATGCAAAGGTTAAGTGAACTTTACTTTTGAATGTTTTCTGAAACAAGCAGTAATGTTTAAAAAATGTTAGATGAACATCCAACTAAAATATTTCATGAAAAAAAAAAACATGTATGTGTATCAATGAGGTTTTTGTGTTAAAGTTGTGATAAAATTATTAAAGACCAGATAACTTAAAAAAAAAGAGAGAACCTTGCCAGAAACTTGACCCTGCTAGCTGGGTAATAGTGCTAGTTAGTAGTGTGGAAAAATAAATGGCATTATCAACTTATAAAAAGTAAAATAAAATAAAATACTAAAGACATTAATATGATCTAATCACAGTTGTTTATGTATATTAATCCATTTTAATGTTTGATTTTAAGCATCCACCTTATTTTGCAACGCAGAGGTTAGTTGTTTACTGTGAATGTGCGAGACTTCCGGTTCATTTGCCTCGGTAAATAACTAAGAATACCAAAGTGCGGTAAACTGTGAAATTATTTGAGCTTTTTTTTTTTTTTTTTTTTTTTTTTTGGCAGGTAACCGTGATTGACACCGGGAGTCTCGCACGTCAGCGTTACAGATCGCGCCATTCTTAAGAAGGTTTTTTTGTTGTTGTTTTTTATGTACGTTTGTATATATTTAAATGCTTCAGATAGCTGGCAGGACAAAACAGTCCTCAGAAGTGTAGCTAAATATGACAAAGTCACTTCCTCAATGGTTAAAATGATTCTAAATGGATAATATTTTAGCAGATGTTTGAATATGGTTTAGTCTGTAGTAAAAACAACAGAAATCTACAGTGTGTGATTTACATTTACATGGCGCTGAATCCGACTGCAAACATGAGAAAACCAATCAGAAATTAAACTATTTGCATAACTTGACGCTTCTACATCACATTCACGTCTTCATTAGCATAAGCACAATTACAGAGGAATTATTAGTCGTTATGAAGATCCTCTGCTGATGTGTGTTGATCCTGCTGGAGCGCAACAGACGCGCCTGTAAACAAACAAACAAACACACGTGACGAGAAGGAATGTGTGCCTTTTGTTTATTTAAATATGACGGATTAAAACAGAATTACTAATGCTGCGATCAATATGGAACATCCTTAAGTGTGGAGGGAATTATTGCATGAAAATGAATCTGACTGAATTTTTCCATGACAAACAAATCACAGCCGCGGTGAAACAGCGCCCTCTGCTGCCCACAACAACAACTATCACTGGGTCTAAAAACATAAGCTGTTATTAACACTGACAATAATCAGAATCTAATATTAGAATGATTTCTGAAGGATCATACGACACTGAAGACTGGAGGAATAATGCTGAATGTGAACAAAAATCATCCTCAAATTAGACTCAAAATGATAAAATAAGCATATTATTAAAATATAATATAATATAACAAAATTAAAATCTTAAATCATTATTAAATTACGTATCATTTTTATAGTATATATTTACAAATAAGTTACAAAAAAACGGCTGTGATCTGATGAATAAAAATTCTATATAAATATATAAATTTACCAAATACTAGAATCATATTGCACATTTTCATGCAAATGTTCCCTCTAGTGGCAGATCACACACTGCATACAGGTTCAGTCTACACACACACACACACACACACACACACACACATCACACTCTGCTGTGGGAACGCGGTCAGTCAGGTTTCACTGGCGTTCACTCGTCTCTCATCTTCACATCATCACACCTCTGAGGAGCTCACACACTCTCACACGACCTGCGACCGACACACAGATCTGAGGTTTATCAGTTATTACACACAGATCATGTGAGCGACCGTCCTCTGGATCTGAGCATAATGAAATAGAGCTCATAACCGATCACAAACTCATGACTCTCGAGTTCCCACAGTCACACTATATCACTAATAGTGTTAAATCACACACTCTCCAAACACACACACACACTCCTCACACCCTCACCTTCAGAGTCTGAACAAGGGCTGGTCAAAAGTTCATAAACACACAGATTCACAACAGTCAGCAAAAACATTATATTCTAATTATTTTCTAAATTTTCACTCTAAAACTCACAGCTGCGTATTACATTGATAATATTTATTAAGACGTGAATCATACACTGGAAATAATTTTTTTAAAAAAAACGACAGAAATGGCAATTAATACATGTAAAATGTACTACAATAATCTTTGTTGACAACAAAAAATAAATTTAAAAATATATATAAATATTAGACAAAAAGCTAAAAGAAAACATTAAAATGACTAACAACTGAAAATGGAATAAAACTACAAATAAATGAGTGATATTACTGAAACAGTGATATTTAAAAATAACAACATGTAAATTAAACAAAATTCATAAAATTAAAATTGAAAAAACAGAAATGAAAAAGAAAACTCAAAAAATATATATGTATATATAAAATTAATTTAAGAATATCAACAAAACTGTAATACTATATAAATAACACTGAACACTTTATCATTTCAAAACCTGTTGAATAATATTCTCACATCTGAGATCAGATGTACGGCCTTCATCCAGAAGAACACGGCGACTCACTCAGTCTGATGTTTAACTTAATTAGTTCCAAAAAACGATATCAATTGTTATAGGCTCTATAAAACAGACATATAAGACAGCAGAATGAGATGAGCAGCTCGACCCGGTCAAACCTCAGTCACGGTGTCAATCTACACACATCCTTAATGGACACAATAACAGCCTGAATTAACACCTTCACACACTCCAACATATTCCCAACACAACACCTCAATACACACTCTCTCTCTCTCACACACACTCCAACATATTCCCATTATGACACTTCAGCGCACACACACACTTCACACGTCCTGCTTTCCCATGATCATAAATATTTACAAATAACAAAAACTGCAGGAATCACAATGCTGTTGTAATATTTTCATAATTGAATGTGTGTTTAACTGTACACTATATTCACTACTGTTCAAATATGGCTGAAGTTTTCTGTCGTTCATATAAAGACCATACTGATGAATAAAAGTATTCATTTCTTTCTAAAAACAAATCTTACTGACCCCAGCAGTAGGATTTGTTTTTAGAAAGAAATGAATGCTTTTATTCACCAGGGCTGCATTTAATTGATCAGAAGTGCCAGTTAAGACATTTATAATGTTACTAAAGATTTCTATTTGAAATAAATGCTGTTCTTTTGAACTTTCTATTCATCTGTGAATCCTGGAAAATAAAATGTATCACAAAAATATTGTGCAGCACAGCTGGTGTTTCTTAAAGCAGCAAATCAGCATGTTAGAATGATTTCTGAAGGATCATGTGACACTGAAGACTTGCTGAAAATTACACTTTGATCACAGCAATCAATTACATTTGAACAGATTTTCACACAGAGTATCGATACGAGACCTTGGAACGTATGCACATAGAAATGCAAAGTTATATTTTTGCCATAATGCACGTTATATTTTGTTCTGATGTGAGTGTGTGAGAGGAGTCGGTGTGTCTGGGAAAGCAGCAGTAAAACAGTGACACGTTCAGACATTAACACTCCATCTGACGCCTGTACAGGTCACGACCCACTAAACCCAAACACACACACACTCTTCAGGACATCCTGTGTGTGTTAACACACCCCAATCATGTTGGGCAGCACGCTTATAATTTCAGACAGGCGTCAAATGAGGCTGAATTACAGTGTGTTCACTGTTGATTAACAACATGACAAATGTTCTGAAAGTTGTGATTGTCAATTCCTCACAGCCTCATTTTCATCCAGTGCGGTCTTTATATGAACGATAGAAAACTTCAGCCATTAGAGTCCAGTTAGAAAATACTGATAAGATTTGTTGGTTTTTAACATACTGAAATATTAAAAAGCACAGGTGCAGCTCACAGGAAACATTCTCAGAACAAATCTATGGACAGACATTCTTCCAATAACATTTTTAGACTGTTCATCTAATGTTATCTGCTCTTTAATAACATTCTGTTAATGTTAGCACAGAAACACTAATGGAACTTTTTTTTCCAGCAGTGTTTTAGTTGGACATTCATCTATTTTTTAAATGTTAGGATTTGAACACTGCGTTTCAGAATTTTAAAATGGAATGTTCCCTTCACATTTTGAACATTCAGAGAACAGCTGGGAAAAGTTAGACACTCACATCTGTAATACTGTTTACATGTTTTACAATATTACTTTCTATGAACACTCAAACTTGGTACGTTGCTTCATTTCCACAACCTCATGATTCAAAGAAAGAGCAAAACCAGAATTTAAAAATGTTCAAATATTTATTTATAGGAAATAAGTTACAGTCGGCGTGTAGAATAATTTATCATAAATACTAAAAAATAAAATAGATTTACATTCAAACTTCCAGTTTTATATACATATTCACAACTATTTACATGCAGTGACTAAATAAAGTGAATCAGAATTCAGAGTCTATAAATAAAGTGATGAAGGTCTTCAGTTGAGCTCTTTCTCAGGCTCTTCGTCACTGTCTTCGTCATCATCGTCGTCGCCGTCCGAGTCCTCGTACAGGCAGATCGTGGCCTGAACCGGATAATTGCGCAGGAGGATCTCGGCGTCCTGGTACAGATAATCGAAACAGCGAGATTTGGGCCAGAACAACCTGCAGAAACAAAGAGGAACAGTGTGAGTTGAGAGATCACAGAAACATTCTCTCAAAGTTATGAACAAACGTTCTTCCTGTAACATTAATAGAACATTTATTCAGTGTTATCTAGATGTTCTTGAAATGCAACATTCGTAACATTGTTAACAGAATGTTTCAGGTGGACTCTAAATGTTACCACTTGTTTCAGAACATTCAGAGAACATTCAAAAGTAACATTCCAATAAAGTACGCAAAATGATTGAATGGAATGTTCCCTCAACGTTCATATAACCAAGAAAAAAACGTTTTAGAACACATTGGTGTTGACTTACTTGACAGGGTGTGTGATCACAGGGACTTTCAAGTGTTGCTCCTCAGCTGACGGTCTTTCATAAGGCTGTTGAGTACAGAGAGAATCATTTAATATCATTTGTTTTGCTCAGAGTTATACCTCAATAAGATTTCACAGAGATCATTAAAGTACCTTAAAAGCGTTGGTTTTGCGCCCGTGAGCGCTTTTATGGATCCAGGGTCTCCAGTGTCGCGTCGCGTTTGTCTCAGAGTTTAATCCGTGCGTGAAACTGAGTTTGTCCATAGTGTCCGTGCAAAGAGAAGCTGAAGAGTATGTCCGTGCTGGTATTTCCGATCGGAATGATGCTCAGATTCGACTCTGGAGCCTTTATATACCCGCGTGCGCGCTCGTGCCAAACGGTGCGTTCGCGCCTCGCGTCTGACACGCGCGACCGAGGAGGTGTGAGCTCACACTCCCGCGAACACATGGACAGTTCACACATTTGGTGAAAAAAACACAATTAAAACTTGCTTTGTGCTCAGCTCTCATTCCACGTACGCGTTTATCTGTTTTATTTACGCACTGAAAAGTCACGCAGCACTGACAGAAGTCACATTATTTTGTGTTCTGATTAACTAATGCTGCTTCTATTCAACACTAGACAAACACGAGTTATTAGCACATGTAATTTGACATAAATTCCATTACATGTGTGTTTATACCAGAATTCTTTAATTCATATGGTTCTTTCTTATTTATTCATTTACTTGTTTATTTGTAAAGTGTGAAATATATCTTTGCAAAGGGACGGTTCTTTGTATTTATACGTTATTTACTAAATATAATTAATAAATAATAAGTACTCTATACTTTTACGGTTTTTTTTGTTATGCCACACATCAGACTCTATATTTTTACAGTTTAAACAGTCAAATATAATCGTACGTCATTGCGTCACTGCGTGCAGTAACGTATTGTTACAGTAACGGAGAAGCATAAAAATGTTTCCTGAGACAGATCCCCTCTGCTCCTTTTTGTGTGAAAAAAATCATCTTTTTTGTGTCCATGTAGCTACCTTTTGGAAGAAATTCTGTATATTTGTACGTGTTTCTATTTTAGACCATTTTTCTTTGGTGTTTGAGGATGTCTTGTTTGGTTTTTATAACTCTCACAATAATGTTAATTTATTTTTTATTTATTTATTTATCTTTTCTTTTTTTTTTTTAATTTATATGTTACCCCTGGCTTAATGTTTTATTTTTGGTTATTTTTAGGATTTTTGTATATTGTTAATACATACATATAAATATATATATATAGTTGTTATAATCTGTTTTAAGCTGTAAGTGTGTGTATTTATCTTTAGGCCTGTGTATGTTCAATAATAATAAAAAAAAACTTTGAGAAGCATTTATATTAAGCACGTATTCATAAACAGAGTTTAATTAGTAAGGGAATAGGCCTACGTGTTTATTTAATGTTATGTTTGATGTTTGTTGAACGTTCACCTAACGTTTCAGAGAACGTCCAAAAGTAACATTCCCATAATGTTTGAAAAATAACCAAGTGGAACGTTCTCTTAACTTTGCCGTAACCAGGAAATGCATATCCAGAAATGACATTTTCATAACTTTTAATAAATGTTAGCAGAGATGGCAAGCAGCGCTTTAAAAATGACGACAGTGTCATATCCCATCTCAGGTCAAGGTAGTGTTGATTCATTTCGGTTGGTGATAATTAGATGGGCTGATTGAATCAGGTGTGATCTAGAGGTGTAAAGCGAAATCCAGACCATTTGCTCTCAGACGCAAACATGACGCGTGCCGATTTGTGGCGCGCGCTCCCGCTGTGACGCGTGCGCATGAGGGCGCGAGTTCATGAACTTTATTTTCAGCTGGAGACAAACGACCAAAATAAACTCTTACAGATACAAGACGCTTGGCTCTGCCCGTGACGCGTGCAGCAGGTGAGAGTGATTTACTGAGGCACATTATAGAGCAGAGATCAGCTCCACACACACACACACACACACACACACACACACCTCTGTGAGGACAGAAAGGACAGAAACTAAACGTTTATACACTTTAAGCTACAAGAGAACAAAAGCGACGTGACTGCGGAGATGATGAGGCGTGTTTGCTTTCACCTGCACTGTGAAAACCAGCGATTGTTACCTTAAAAGACATTTCTTCCTGAATTAACCCATACGTTAATGATTTGTTGTTATTTTAGATGCAACTGATTTTTTAACAAACGCAGATTCGAGTCAGTCCGGTTATTCGTTTAAAATCCACGCAGAAAAACTTATTTTTACACTTTTAGTTGGCCATAATTCGTCACATTACATTCACTCATCAAGTCAATAAATAAATAAATATATAGAAATATGCTTTCAGTCCACTAGAGGACACTCAGACACTGAAATAAGTGTGCATGTTCGGAATCTCTTATTCTACAGGACAAAATCACAGCCTAACACACACACACATGATGGCAGCATAGAACATCAGTGTTATTTAGTGCCATAAATATTTTGAAACATCTACAGTCAGTAAATTAACACATTCACAGCATTTCATTTTGAGTCAGCAATCAGACTTGTGTGTTGCATAAAACATTAACACAAAACATGATCTATACATTGTTTATGGAACTTTTCTGAAATGTTTTATTTGGACTTTCATCTACCGTTTTTTAAATGTTACTTGTTTCAGAATGTTCAGAGAACATTCAAAAGTAACATTCCCAAAATGTTTCAAAATGATAAAATGTAACCAAGAACAAAAAGGTTTTTAAATGTTTAAAAAAAACCTGACATCATACAAAAATAACATTTTCCTAACTAAAGCTGGGACATTTTGAACATGCAAATGGTGTTTCTGTGGAAACATCTGCACTGGATATTATATGTTCAGTTCTTATCAAACGTGTGTGTGTGTGTGTGTGTGTGTGTGTGTGTGTGTGTATGTGTGTGTGGTTTAAAGTAATGATTCACCCAGAAGTTTTGTCATCATTTACTCACCTCAAGTTTCTTTCTTCAGCTGAACACATTTTGAAGAATGTTTGTAACTGAGCAGTTGACCGCTGCCATAGTATGGAAAAAAACTACTGTAGTCAATGGCTATTCTTCATACAGGAACATTAGATGATGATAGAATTGTTGTTTTTGTGTGAACTGTCTCTTCAAGGACACACACACACTCATAAGACTGAAGGCAGTGCTGGTTTCACATTGTGCTCCTGTACCTTGAACCGTCTCTATATTTGATTCCTTCAGAGAATCTTCTCTGTATTTTCCATCAGCGGTTTGTTTCTGTGCTCGGAGCGAGAGGAGCCTAAATCAAGGTCACAGATTGAAGATGAGTCATGAAGAGTTTCTCTTCTATAACAATCCTCCTGCTGAAGCCTCATATTCTCTGTGACTCAGGATATTAAATCTAATGTATTTATGAAGGAAGATGCATCGTTCTGCTGGACCTCATTTCATGTCCTTCTGCAGTTCTCTGATGCTCTTTTCCTTTCGGTGAAAGCATTGCATTAGGGCCGTTCCTCACATCACACACTTTGTCTTCAGAAGACGCATTTAGATGGTGCACTTTGACCTTCTGGGAGCTGCACGGCTCAGTGTTTTCACTGCATGATGAGAGCAACGTGAATAATCTGCAAAATATCTCCATTCAGCACATTAGATGAGCATTAAACCCAGATCAAAGAGCCGCGTGTGGATCTGCTCTGTCTGGACGGGCAGGAGGACGCCGTCTCATGGTGCTTTTGCTTACCTTCTCCACACAAAAAGCACATTCAAAAAACATAGATATGATAGCTTATTAGTTTATTAAGACCAAGTTTAACTTGTAAATTAATGTTGTTGTTGTTGTTGTTGTTTGTTTTTACAGTGTTGCAATTCAAAATGAAAACTTTTCTGATCATCTGGTTCACATAAAAATCAACCAATAACGACATTATACTGCTACTATTTTAACTGCACCATACAAACAATTGCACCATACAAAAAAAAAAAAAAAATATATATATATATATATATATATATATATATATATATATTTAATTATTTTAATTACATTTATTATTTATTAATTATGTATTATTGTATATCTTATAGTAAATAAATAATATATGATTTTATGTAATTTTATTTTTTAAATATTGTTTAAATGCAGAAAGAAAAACCTAAATAAAATAGTATTTTCTTTTAAATATACTTTTTAATATACTTTATCTAATCAGTAAAACTTCACATTTTAAATATTTAGATTAATTAATTTATTAATTAATTAATTAATGTATTATTTCTATATAAATTACAGGTCTTTGCCATTTCATTTTATTAAAGAAAACACTAAAAAGCAAAAGTCTGTTCTCTCATCTCTTGCTGTGGTCATGACAGTTCTCTCTCTCTCTCTCACTGAAGGTGGGTGTTTATGATTTCATGAATTACGTGCCGTACGAACAGAAAGAGACACAAAGCGAGTGCGTGCGGTGAAGACGCTCCAGGCTGCTCCTCAGCTTCATTCTTACTGGAGTCTCTGTTTAACGCTGCGTTTTGCGTGATCCGCTCACTCATCATCATGCGTTCGGACTCGTGAAACACACTTGTGAAAAACATGAGTGAATATTCAAACCGGAGTCAGTCCCGCAGCGATTACGAATGGCATTATGAGTATTATGATGATGAGGAGCCCGTGTCCTTTGAGGGACTGAAAGCAAACCGATGTGAGTATCATTCATTTACTGTTCAGACACAGATGTGTGTGTGTGTGTGATTGTGTTCTAAACGCTGGTTTTGTTTTGTCAGACTCAATCGTGATTGGTTTCTGGGTCGGACTGGCCGTGTTCGTCATCTTTATGTTCTTCGTTTTGACGCTGCTGACAAAAACAGGAGCTCCACATCCAGAGTGAGTAAAAAACACACACATTTGAATTATATGGGGATAGCATTGTTGGATTTTGATTTTGAGCACTGTCGAGATCTCTGACTTTTTGACTGTTCACATCTTTTCTGAAACTTTTACATGAGATTTTAACCCTCAGAACACATTCATGTCTGTTTTGACCTGGAACAGATGCATAAAAATGTCTCAAAATAGTTTTTGGTAAGGGAACAAACTTTACAAATGCTTTAAGAGCCTCAATATACACAGTTGTTTTTTAAAAGATCTGAACATTGTAAATGGTTATATCATGTTGACACAGCTATGTATGGAGCATCATTAGTATGAAAAATTACTTTTTGTTAATTTATCTGTGTCAAGTTATATTAGTGTCAAAAATGTTTTTTTAAATATATTTCACATTTTCCTCATATCTCACACACTTTTGGAACTGAATTTTGTTGATGAAAATGAATGTCACCTACTGGTGAACCACCGCAGCATGAAAAACTGATCACTTCTCATCTGAAAGTAAAGGTTTGTGGCTTTGAAAGCTTTTCAGAGTAACATTGATGTTGTTTTGCTAAAAATAAATATGTACCCTTCATTCATCTGGACTGATTTTGAGCAATTCAAAGGAATTGAGGTTAATTCTGTTAATGCTTACATTGTATGTTCTTATAAATTTCATACAATGGTTTCATAAATTGATGTGAAATTAGTACAGATATTGAAAGCATTATGAGATATTAAAGTGATCTCATCAGTCAGAGAGTGTCAGTCTTTTGGGACTAAAAATAAAATCCCACACAATACTGGAGCAGTTATTACACCGCACTCACAGACCGTCCATAATACACACACACACACACACACACACACACACTGAATAACACACAACATGCTGCTTTGTTCAGATTTGTTATTGTAGATTAATGTTCACGTGCGTCTCCATAGCAACAGGGAGTCTCGACGAGTCCACGGCTGATTAGAGTGAATCTAATCACATATTCAAATGAGCAGAAACACTTCAGCTGCTGCATAAATTACAGCAAATCAGCCTTGATTTAATTACTTATTCAAATGTGCTGTTCACCGACAGATCAGGCACATAGGACGATTATTTATAAAGGAATACATCATCTAATACACTGAAAGAAATATGGTGTAAAAACAATATTTACTCATAAAAATTGCTCATTTAAAATTTACAAAAATTGATATATTATATTTTGAAATAGTATTTTTTTGTAAGACATACTGTAATTTGTTTTAACTTCAAAAACTTTTTACAGTGTATATAAGAGTAAAATTAGTTTAAAAAATATGAAAATGTATTTTGTGATATTTTAAATATTACCATATTGCATTTATTAATATAGATTTACATTAAAGAACATAAATTAAAATATAGATTTTAATTTAAATTAAATAAAAATTTAAATTTAATGCCAAAATGGCATAAATCAGTCACTCAGGAAGTTAGTTGGAAATCAAGTTTTGATACAGACTTACAGATAAAGTAATATTTCCCATATATAATTTTTTTTATATAAATTATTACATTCAATCATATAACATATAAAAATTAGAAAATGTTTATTTAATCAAGTGTTTGTCTTTTTTTTTATTTTGCATTTACGTTTTAGTATTTTTTTATTTTTTATTTATTTTTTGTTAAAACATACATTTTACTTTTAAATATAGTAGAAATAAAAGTAAAATGTATGAAAATGCAGTGAGATTGTTTAATAGTTTGTCATGTAGACGAGCACAAAGCCTCAGTCTGTCTGTGTTTGTCCGCAGGATCCCTGATCCCAGTGAAAAGCATCATGGTCTAGGTGACTGTGTGCTGGAGGTCAGCGACTCTCAGGCGTTTTCTCTCCCGCCGCTGCCGGACGAATCGCGTTCCCTATTTCACTTCTACATCCGCGAGGAGGCTGTCAGAGACGCTGCGATTGGCCAAGGGAGGCGTTGTGGGCGGTCCTCCGGGCTCCGCCTCCAGGGGGCGGCAGAGGATGAGAGAGGAGACGAAGACGAGCACTTCCTGTCCGACTTCAACATTCCGAACTTCGTGAGCTCCGAGCAGAACTCCAGCGTCGGCAACGACGACTTTCTGCTGTGTGAGCCGCCGATCATCGCAGACAGCCAATCGGCTACGCTGAAGAGCTTAGATCCCGCCCACCCTTCCTATGATGTCATCAGACACTAACACACGGACTCGTTTTTTACATGGACAGTGACTGACTTTTAACGAGCTACCGATTTTCAAGAAATGCAAATTAATGAAGATGTATAGCTCTTATTTATATGTGCCTATAATATTTCAATAAACTGTTTAATTATGTACAGTAGATTACATTAGTGATCACATTAGTGTACGTAAACAATCTTTTACTATATGGTATTATGGACTTATTTATTATGGTTTTATTTATTTCAGAACAGGTTTCTTTGATTTATTAGCGTATCTGTGTGTGTTTACAAGTATTATAATATTATTGAAATAATATAGTTTTTATTAATAATTTGAATGAGTGTATATTTTTTCATTTTGTTACATTTTTAACAATTGTCTTTTTTTGTATTTTTAAAAATGTTTATATATTTTTGTTAATTTTATTTCAGTTATAGTTTTAGTCATTTTAGTACATCATTTGATCTAAATGAAAACATCAAATGTTTTCTTGACATCTAAAGTTTTTAAAATATTTCAGTTAACAATCATTTTAAATAACAAAAATGTCACTTTAGTTTTTTGTCACTTTTTTTTTGGACAGAATAAAAATATTTTGTAGACAACATACACAGAACCTACTATTGATTTGTTTGATTCAGCGAGGTGTTTACTAGTGTGAGGAAGCTTGTTTAATTGTGACTTTCTCACAATTCATTTTTGTTCTCGCAGTTCTAACAACAACTCAGAAACGCAAGATATTAACTCTGAAATATTTTGAATTGTGAGAACTAAAGTCAGAACTGTGAGATAAGTCACACTAAGGAGGCGTTCACACACTTTGCGTTTAAAACGCAAGACACAGTGCAAAAAAAGCACAGCGCCATGCCAAGCCAACTCACTACTGTAAACAAAAGCTGGCAGTGTTTGCCCCGCCTCCAGCCTCTTCTGATTGGTTCACTGTTTTGGAACTGACATTGATGAGCAGCGCTGCCTGTAAAAGCTGAAGTTCCTTTAACTTGACACTTTTAACTTTAACTTGTTTTAAAAATGCGGTGCTCATGTTAACCCGCGAACACAACGGTCAAACAGGTTGTTCTAGCATGTGTTTAAGTAGAAAAGCAATGGAAAATTAGCACATTGGGATGAAAAAAAAACATTCTGTGTGAAAGGCCCTTTGTTATTTCATAGCTGGTGCAGCCTTTGTAATATGGACACTATTTTAGACAGGACAGTGTTTGGAAAGTCATTATTTTTGCATTTTGCATGTGCATAAATCACTAACAACAGTTTAAATGCCACAGTGCTGTATTTTTGCACAAATATTTAGTCAATGCTTGCTAAAAGCGTGTATTTGAACTCTAAACCAAGCAAACGGAGCCTGAAAACATCAGTAAGTTGCTGACAGATGCTGCTCCTCATGAGGAAAGATGAGAATCCAAAGTTTTTTTTTTTTTAATTAATATATTTCAGTTAACAATCATTAAAGTCACAAAATGTCACAGAATGTTTTTACTTTTTTTCAGACAGAATAAAAAGCTTTTATAAGCAACATATATAAACACACATCCTACTATTTATTTATTTGTTTTTATTCAGAAAGGTTTATTAGTTTATTAGTGTAAAGGTGTATGCACACTAAAAGCGAATTATTTATATACAATTAATTACATACAAAGTTGATGCTAATAGTCTTCCGCACTAGTTGAAAAATAAGTTGAAAACTCTAGTCAAAAATGTATGTGACGCATGGTCGCGCAAACCAGACAGCGAAGAACTTATTGATGTCAAATAAAACGGTTGCCATGCCAACTCTCTACTGTAAACAAAAGCTTGCAACGTTTGCCCCGCCTCCAGCCTCTTCTGATTGGTCCACTGTTTTGGAACTGCCATTGTCGGTGGTCAAACAGGTTGTTCTACTGCGTGTTTACATAGAAAAGTAGCATGTTGGGATGAAAAAACGCGTTGTGTGTGAACGACCCCTTGTTATTTTATAGCCAATGCAACCTTTGTAATATGGACAATATTTTAGACAGTACAGCGAGTGTTTGGAAAGTCATTATTTTTAAATTTTGCATGTGCATAAATCAGTAACAGCGGTTTAAATGCCAATTTTTTTGTGTTTTTTTTTTTTCACTAAAAGCGTGTATTTGAACTCTAAACCAAGCAAAGAGAGGCTGAACACATCAGCATGTTGCTGACGGACGCTGTTCCCTCAGAGATGAGAGACGTCTTGTTTTTCATCAGAAGGAGTAAACACCGCGATTAACGCCTCTAGTGACCCACAAACACACAGGCGTTAGCGCAGAGCATTCTGGGTAAGCGAAGCGAAGAGCTTTCCAGAGTTAAGAGACCAAATGAGAGATTCATTGCGGCGTCCCGCGGCTCTCACAGGTCTATAATGAAGCCGATTTGAGCGTAATGACACAGGCGGCGAGGACACGTCACTCATAGCCGAGGAAAGAGGGGAAAGGTTGTTTCCATGGAGATGAGAATAATGTGTTATAACAGAAAAGAACATTCAAATCGCTCTTGAAGCCGGTTTAATTGTGTGTGGGAGAGAGTGTGTGTGTGCGCCTCAAAAATATTGCAGCTCAAGCTTTAAGATTTCGCTTCAGGTTTTCTTTGTGATGGAAATAAAAGCAGCCCAGAAAAACAGACGGAGAAAAAATGATGGAGCTTGTTAAGTTCAGCTCTGAATAAGGAGTCGTGAGGCTCAGAGAAAGTTCATGATCACTACGCATTTATTAAACAATGAACATCATCTTCAGAATAAAACACACACGTCTACGGTCGACTAATAGTGTGCATTACTGTACTGATAACTGTACTGTGTTACTATGGAAACAGAGCAGGATAGTGAGGGACTGCTGGATTGAAAGGTTACATCCCATAAACACACACACACACACACTGGACATTCCTGGGATTCGGTAATATTTCAGTCCCCCAGAGTTTCTAAAGTGGTGCTTCACCAAAATGAATTGTTAGAAGCTTTTATACTGGTATGCCCATTATGATGAATAAAAATAATTAATGCATTTTGATTTTTTTAGCATAAAATAACGTCTTATATTTATCTTATACCAAGCATTTTGTCAAGTGCGTACTTACAAAAATATTTACAAAATGTGCAGAGTTTCCAAGATTTTTGGCAATGATGTGAGCATTTACTTGTTATAACTTCAAAGTTATGTCCCTCAGTCTGAACTCAACCCTGTCACACTAACCATTCTGAGCCCTTCTTTAATCACGGTGCAAAAATGGTTAGTAGTATCATATTTTTTATTCATATTTTTGAGCCGTATTATTGTCAGGGAGTGTATTGTCAAGCTTAACAGCTCAACTCAGTCACATAAAGGTGGAAATTGGAAAAAACATTTTATTTTAATCCGTATACAGTGTACTTATTTTATTGCTGCCATATATGGTTTACGTTTTGAGTGAAAAACCTGAACCCTGTCACAAATATATATATATATATTTCATTGTTACAGAGTTGTAAATTTGTGACAGGGTTGAGTTGTTTACTTTAAATTAATTAAAAAACATGAAATAGTCATGGTTTCAGTTAATATATACGTTTTTTTCCAAAACCATGACAACTCATGTTTTTGTTATAAATAGAGTTTTTAATGTAATATGTCCATTTTAATTTTGACAAGCACCATGAGAAACTGCACCCACATTTGCAGCAGAAAGACACTGTTTGCCATGCAGATATGTTTAAAATATAAGGCAGTGTTTATCTTCAAATGTGTTACAATTAAGAATGAAAACATTTCTTGCTGATTACCATCGGCGTTGCCAAGTCCGCGGTTTTCCTGTGGAATTGAGCTACTTTAACACTGTATTAACAGCCGCAGGTTGAAACGACCCCAATAACGTCATATTTAGTACCTGCAATATGAATTTACTAGGAGAACCCCGACAAAAAAAACCATGTATTTTATCCCCCGGAACCTGTTTTTTAACGAGGGACCGTGATGCGGTTCTTCCGCCAGCAGGTGGCGCTCGCGCGTCTAAAGCTGCAGTTTCCAGTGAACTACAGCTCTGTGTGTGTGTGTGTGTGTGATGTGAAGCCCAGAAACTCTGGAAACATCAGTGACTCAGCACACAGCCAAGCATAAAACCACAGTTTTACTAGAAGCTAAATGTGGCGGCTGAACTAGTGCTGCTCTGACAGGACACAGAACGCGTTTCATCTGATTGCTCGAATGTGAACAAACGCTTCACTTAAACGAACTTCAGCTCACATTAGGCCGAGTGAGACGATCTGCCTGTGAAAGCGGCCCAGAGTTTGTGTGTGCTGGTGCCCGTGGCACACGGAGACTCTGCCCTGCCATCTGGATCGCATTTCAGACAGCAGGAACCGAATATGTGCGGTTAAAGTGAGTCACGACAGGCGTTACGAAACGCTCCCAGAATGCTGAGCGCGACAGTGCGGCCGCAAACGCGCGGGAAACACAGCTGAGTCAAACCACGGAAACAAGTCATTAGATTTTTCCCCTCTTGAATGCGATGTGTCGAGGAAAGGGTTAAATGTACATTTCCCAGCTCTGCTGTAAACCAGACACAAGAGTGACGTCACAGACGGCAACAGATTTAAATCATACAGTCGCCATAGCAGCAGCAAACGTTCATCCACCTGCGTTCGCTTTTCTGTTCTCAAAACGTTAAAAATGTTTTGATAACTTTCTACAATTAATACTGTTATATAAAGGTGTATATATCTAGACTGTTGTACAATGTATTGGCGTTCTTTGTTTTGTATTACACTTGTCACTGAAACGGAAATTTGGGAGCCGTGCGGTCAGTGTTGCCAAGTCCGCGGTTTTCCCGCGGAATTGGGCTACTTTAAAACTGGATTGTTTTTCATGTCCGCGGGTTAAAGCGACCTTAAAAATGTGATATTTAGCGCCTGGAATGCGAATTCTACAGTGGGAACCCTTCCAAAAGACGTGTATTGTACCCCCCGGAATGGCGTTTTTGTTTTGTTTGTTAAACCTGGCAACCTTGCGCGCAGTTTACAGGTGAAGCAGTGGATGAACAACCGCGAAACTCAAACACTGGTGAAAATGGCATTTATTATCGGAAATATTCAGACAGTTTTAGAATCATAACGGGAAAGGACTTATTTACATATAGCGCTGGAATATGCAAACATAAACGCACATTTACATCTGTTTCGCTGAGACGCATTTATACGGCCCAGCAGAAACAAGTAACAGCATAATACACGTGAAATGGCCAACATAACAAACACAAAGACACACACAAGATAAAATACAATCAAAAATATGGTCAAAAATGTATAACACATCTCATTATCAGTCCTCAGATACTGACTCATTAACCTCTGCAAAACTCCATTTCCTGACTAGGACCAGGCTGTGTTGGTAGTGTTGTTGCAAGTACATTTGTTGGACCAACTTTTCTTTCATTGGTTTGCTTGTTTAATACATTCCTCTTGTAGGTGAATTGAAAGCAGCCATTGGAGAGTATGATGACCCAAAAACCTCCATAACTCTATTGAACATTAACCCGTCTGTCAGTCTATAAACACATCAAGTCAAATCATGTTCCCACAGACGCGTGTGAACGCTGTGAGATTCTTTTCATTTGCTCATTGAAGCACTTTGTGCTGTCGACGCCAAAGTCTAACTGTGGGTGTGGAGACCTTGCATGCATTAATAATGTAGTGTGTGTGTGTGTGTGTTTGTGTGTCAGACCGCAGCTGTTGCACAACAGTCGTCATACCTGTCGTGTTCTCTGGCCTCAGACTGATCCACCTGTTCCTCTAACAGCACGAAAAATGGACTCACACAGGTGACATGATTTCAACTTCTGGTTTCTCAACATGTAAATTAGGTGAGATTTCTTTAGAGGTGTTTTATAGATATTCTGTCTCTCCTGTCTCCATAATGTTCTTCAGGATCGGCTGAGGCTCTTGTGCTGAGGTCCTGACCCGCTGGATCATGGTAAGCTGGCACGTTTCTCATTGTTTACACACTTGACTGGTCAGAATGGGTTTGTAGAGTGTAAATTCGTCTGAACAGGTCTGTGCTTGAGCGTTAAAGGTGTGGGCGTGACGTTCAGGTAAATAATTAGCGCAGACGTTTGAGCTTTCTTTTTCTTAACCGCGAGAACTTCAGCATCAGATCCATCTGATATGATTCATTCCGGTGAGCAGATTCTTTCAGCTCTGAAGACCGGCTGTGAGTCTTTCGGCTTTTGTTTTAATAATGGATGAGGAGAACTGATGCATCCATGGGTTTGGTCTAAATATCTTGATTATTATCCTTAGGATATAAAAACTTTTCCACTGGAACCACAAGCGTTTTGCAGGTTTTGATTTACGCTTTCAACTGCAGTTCTTTAGAAAACCACCCACTGGTTGCAGGTAACAAAATGTACGGTAGGATAAAAACGTTGTGGAAACATTGTTTTAACATGTTTGTAATGTCATGGTTATAATGTTATTTAAAGGTTGCGACAATGTTTCTCACAACAAAGAACTTTATTAATATAACCCAAAATAACATTGAGTGCTTATTTGTAATATCCTAAGAACATTTAAATGTCCAGTTTTCTTGTTGTGAGTAGAACGTTATTTAAAGGTTACGGAAAATGTTTCTTAGAACCTTCATCACGTACAAATAACATCAGAAGAATTCTGAGAATGTTATTCTAAGAATGTTTTTACTCAACATTGTAAGAATGTAGGCCTATATTAATTATGAATAAGGTTTTGAGAACATTACTTTAGGAACGTTCTGTCCTAACATTTATGTAACTTTTAAAAAACATTTTGAGAACGTTCAAAACGATCTTTGTTTTTTGATGTTGTAAAACTCTTTTAAACGTTGTTTATAAGTGCTTTAAAGAGCAAATGCATTTAAAATGAGCATGCATCATAATGAAACAGCATTCAAGAAAGAGCTCGAGTTAAATTGATGTATATTTAATAAGCGTAAACTGAACCACAGCGGATGTGTGCTGAAATGACAGCAGCTCTGAGCATTATTGTTGTTGTGGTCTGTATGTAAATAAGCCTTTTGGGATCTTAGAAACGCGTCTGAAGGGGTTTGTGAATGTCCTCTTGTTCTTTGTGTTGGACTGGGTTCATCTGATCCTCTGAAACTCAATCCAGCGCTGCCTCGCTCCTCACCGCCTCCGTCTCTGCGCGCGTCCCGGAGCTCACTAATAATTGAAGCGCTCTTTAATGATCCCGACTTTCATTGTGACGCTCGTCTGATCGCTTCTATCGATCCAGAGCTTCATTGAGCCGCAGGCCTGGATAATCTTACGAATCTCGCTGGCGGGACGAAAGACGCGCTTCTCTGGGTGTTTCGCTCTCCAACGACCCGGACCGTGAGTTTGTCTCCGTTAAGATTCTGATGAATTTCAGCGTAAGGGCTGTATGAGATTCTACAGAATGACATTTGAGAACACCTTACGAATTCTTTAGAATCTTTTGCCTTTTCTTTGTTATGCATGTTTTTTTTTTTCTTCGTGTTTAATTGCTCCCAGTCCTGCGACTGCACTGAAAATCACTTTGCATCTTTTAAAGTTCTCTCAGGCTCAGACTTACGGACTGTAAAGTTTATTCGACAAAGAGTTTCAAACTTTAAATACTGGCTTTGGGTGCCATTTTTTTTTTTAAAATAATGTATAACCCTTAATTAATAATGTACTCCTTCAAAAAAAAAGTGTGGTCTTAAAGGGATAGTTTACAATAAACATGAAACTTTTATCGTTTACTCACAAACCTGTATGAGTTTCTCTCTTCTGACACTCTGATAATATGATACTCTGAAGAATGTTGGTAACCAAACAGTTGATGGTAGCTATTGACTGCCATAGTTTTTTTTTCCTACTATGGAAGTCAATGGCTGCCGTCAACTGTTTAGCAGAATTTTCATTTTTGGGGAAACTATCCCTTTAATCTTCAATTACAGTTTTAGTACCAGTTTAGCATGGTTATATTTATTAACAACTATGAGGCTGAGGCTGAATAATGGCAGATCTGAGATTATTAGCAAGTGTATTTGTGTTGTATTTCTGAATGCAATTTTCATTACAAACTATACAATAACCGTAATATGAGTGAAAAGTTGAATTGAAAAATGACTGAAGTTGAGAATGTTTTCGGGTTTGGTTTGTCTGTCTTTTGCTTTAATGACAGCAGCACTTGTATAATCTGAGTCACTCATTTACATGCATCTGTAGTCAGTGACCTAGAAATAATGCGGAATATTAGACATTTATCGTCCATTTTGCATCATAATCTTCCTTTGTTTACATTTTTCAAGATGTGTAGCTTGCTCAAATATTTCAAGTTCAGTGCAATGAACCAGTGATGGGAGAAAAGAACATTTTCAAAGCTTTGAATCAAGTGAACCAATTGCTTCTCAAAACGATTCACTGTTTCAAAGTAACAAAAACCGCATTAAAAACAGCTTTCGTGAACCAATTATTGAAAGGATAATATATTAAATGCAACTAACAATCAAATAACATTAAATATTAAGTGTCTGCATGTGTACTTTTATTAATTTTATAAATAAATGTATAAAACTGATCTGAGATCAGGTAAAAACCAGGTCAAATGGTTTTTGAAACCAGCATTTTTTTTAAACAGTTGTGACTTAACGAAGCCTCGTTTGCTGAAATCATGTTTGATACGTGCTCCAAATCGCTTATTCGAAACAAATGATTCACAAAGATTTCGAAGCTTCATGAATCAGTGTTTCAAAAGCGTCAGTCACTACAGTCAGTGTTGGGTGAGTTACTCTAAAAAGAGTAATTGTTTACTAGCTACTAATTACATCTTCAACAGTGTAATCAGGTTACTGTACTAATTACTTGCTCTAAAAAGTCCTGCATCACTTATTACTCATTTCTTTCTAAATCCAATATCAACCATGACCAGTTAATACAAGGATAAACATTTGCGCTTTTAATTCTTTCACATAAATAATATTAAGTTCATAAATTATTCTTGGACCAACTAAAGTAAAAACGTTCCTTATTTAAAACAAAAAGTACCTTAAATAATCATTATTATAATATCAAGAGCAATAATGATTTAGCTTCATTCAAGTTTTTTTTTTTTTTTTTTCAATTTTATGCAATTTTGAGTAAATACATGAGAAACAATAAACAGTCTATGTACAAAAAAAACATAAATGCTGTGTCAGATGCAGCTTCTGTTCTACATTTGCAGTGTAACAATTGCTTTTGTTAATGTAACAGTCTATATTATTGTGACTGATAAAAAAAGAAAACCTGTTTAAATTTAACGTATTGACATAAAAACAACACAGTTGCATAAAAACTGCTTTTACAAAGGTAAAAATGCTGCTGGAAGTTATTTCCAAATTCTGCCCTTTAATTTCTGCCCCAGTGTGTTACAGATCAAAGTCTGATGTGTTTGTAGGCTGAGAGTCCACAGGAGCGCAGCCCAGGGGTGTTGAGTCGCATCGGGAGCTGGCTGTCGTGGGGTTGGGGCAGCCCGGCGTCGAGCGGAGATGATCCCACCTCCCAAACGCAGCCAGAGGAGGCGTCTGACGAGGACCACGGAGAAACCGGACAACCTGCTGGAGCAGATGAGACAGACACTAGTCCTGCACTAGGTGAGAGCGATCCAGCAGAGACAAGCCCTTCCCTCACCTGGAATGCCAAACATCTGACACTCGGCCGCGGAGGGGGGGACGGGACGGGCGGGAGGCCGAAAGGTCACGTGAAGCGCCAGGTCGAGCGCACCAGAGAAACCTGCAGAAAAAACAGACGCAGTCGGTCATTTGAGAGGAGAAAGGCACCTGAACTCTTTGACCAAATGGGCCGGAGGAGATCTGGGAGAAGGAGGCGGAGCTCTCACGGAGATGGGGGCGGGGCTCCAGCTACATCCCCGACCAATCCACAACCTGAAAGCCCTGCAACAACCAGTTTGACGAGCGGCCCGCGGACGGCATGGGCTGACTCAGCGTTTGAGGAGGCGGCAAACAGCCTTCCAGAAGCCTCAGGAGCACAAGCGCCAGACTCAGGTAGCTGTGAGGATGTCGTCCGAGCGGAATGGGTGGAAGCACGCCTGAGCGAAGACACTGATTCGCCGAGCTCGCCGGAATCGCTCTTCCATGCGGCGCTGGTTTATTCAGAAATGGATGAAGAACGGGTGGTGAGACTGACGGAGAGCGCCGAATCCAAACGCAGGAGCATCAAAGTGTCTCACAGCGAGGTGGTCTTCGCTAAAAAGGTGTTTGTCGGCTCAGAGGACCAAAATGAAGATCAGAATGTGACTTTTAAAGACGCTACGGACACCAAACGGCCGAGATCTGATGATAGAGCGAGGTAAATTGACCTGTTTGACCTGTTTATGGCTGTGCTTACAGGAATAACAAACAAGATTCTTGAATTTGATTTGATGTGTGAGCCTTTAAAAGCAAAAGTCTCTGTTTGAGCTTGAATGTGCTTCGTCTAAACGTGGGAAATCTCTGTTAAAGATTATCAGGACAAAACATCATGCGTCACGTTGTGAAATATGCTCTCTCACTAGGTCATTATCAGGTAGTTGTCATTCCCCTTGGCTGTAAAGTCATACATTAAAAAACCTGTTGGTTAATGCTTCTGACCTGGTTCCAGGAGCTCAATGCATTGAAAAGAGACATTTTCATAACAATTAAGTGTTTACATAGTTAAGTGCCAGTTTTTATAGATGTCAGCCTTGTGTTTTTCTACTGTAAAATGCGGCTCTTAAAGGAAAAGTTCAACTAAAAATAAGCTTTCTGTTCCATTCAGTAAAAGTGATCAGTGATATTTAATGCAGGTCTTAAAAAGTCTCAGCTTGCCTGAATCGAGGCCTTAAAAGTTCTTAAAACAAAGCGGAAAGTCTTCAATTCATAAAGCCAAGGCCAAAAATGTTGCACGCAGTGCAAATGTTAGTATTTTTGTCTTGTTAGATATTTGTACTGTAAAACTTCTTTAAACTAAGATGCATTTACTTGAGATGCAAAGTTTAGAAATTAGGTCTTGTTTCTGAGAAACTGAAGTAAATGAGTTTATGCTTAAAAAAAGAAAAAATATCAGTCAGTGGGAATGAGCACTTGTTTTCCCTTTGAATTAAGTTGATTTTTCTGAGCTTGTGTGCAGACATTTGTCCTTTATCATAAATTCACCCTATTTTGATTCAAAAAAACAAATGAATTAATAAATAAACAAGACTTTGTGTCATTTTTGCACCTAACTTGATTTAAAAATGTAGAAATTTGCACTCAAAAACAAGATGAAAATACAAAAATAACTTTTTTTCTGCAGTGTGATCAGTAGGTACAGTAAGAGTGTTTCCATATACTAGTTGAGCTAATTTTGTGTGTAATATTAATTAAAAAGAAATAGAGACCTGTTGGAAGTTGTATCGTCAAACTTTGTGTTGCTAATACAACTCATTATGTTTTCTCAAGACATAGAGAGAAGTCTTAAAGAGAAGACAGAAGTCTTAAATTTTCTTTCATAAAATGTGCAGAAACCCTGTAATGTCAAGCTCCAAAAAGAACAAGAAAAAGCATAACTATGTGTCTTGCACTCTATTCCTGTCGTATGATATTTCTGGGTAAGGAAACAGGTTAAAATCGTGCCATTTGCGATAATCTATGTTATTTACTTCGCTTTCCCCTCTGTCGCAGCTCTCAAATCTCATCCCCACACAGAGACATATTACTTAAGAAGATTGCGCAAGAGTCATAACTTTTATGGTGCTTTTTTATGCTTTTCTTGCTTTTTGGAGCTTAACGGTCATCTCTCATTCACTCCATTTACTCTCAGAGTAGGGGAAAGAGCAGCAAGGGCAAGTCATGAGGGTGAATTATCTTGTAAATTGTTGTGCAGCTTTTGAAATGCTTACAGCGTGTGTTAGTCACCTTTTGTAAAAATGCAAGTGAAGAAGGGAAAATCAGGTTCTTAATTGATTTGTGGCTTGCTTCAAGCTGAAAAAAGTACAGAAGAAAAGAAACCAAGAAGAGTTGGCGAGAGAGATATGAGGAAAGAAACACAAATGAGTCAACAGCTAATGAAGGGAGTGGGTGCTAATTTGAAGTGTGAACTTGATATTTAAAACGGTTATTTATTGCTTTATTGCTGTTGACCTTTATTTGCTGTTTTACAGATTTCCAGAGGACAGAGTGGATGGCACCGGTGTAAAGTCCAAGGGCCGAATCGCAGACAAGATCAGTCTGTTTGAGAGAGGAGGCGCCAGCGCAGTTAGCAGCTCCACAAACCTGCGTCGCCTGGATATTTCTCCAGCTCGACCTGTGGCCAGTCGTCTCAAAGATCTCACGGAATCTGCTGGAACACGGTCCAGTTCTGCACCTCCATCGGTTAAAGAGAGGGCGCTGAATTTCAGGAGGGGAGAAGAGAAGTTGCCCTTGCCGTCTGGTCATACGTTGAACGAAGGACTACCAAAAACAGCTGAAATATCTTCTTCTGGACGTTTTGAAAAAACTACAGCACAGACAGATACGAGCGGAGAGCCAAAGGCTAGATCCAAACCTCATTTAAACATAGATCAGACAGACTCCAAATCCCACAATGCAACACAAAGCACACCTGCATTGTCAGAGAGCACAAGTGACTCAAACATTGGGAATAAAGAGGCGGATTCTCTCCCGCTGGTTTCATCACCTACTGACGAGACCCCGCAGGTGAAATCTCCAAACCGGACAGGCTCACGATCTAAAAAACGCAAAGGCAAAGATCCGCTCAGCCCCACCAAACAAGAAATGGGTCAGGAGGTCACGGACAAGAAGGACAGACCTCTTGTAGATGTTGTACAGACCACAGAGCAGTATTTGAAAAGCACTTCTGATAAAGAAAGGCCCATCTCTGATGGGGTGGTCGTAAGCAAAAAACCTAAAGTCCCTCCAAAGTTGGAGAAAGCAGCAGAAATTATGCAAACCACAAAGAAAAAATTAGATTCAAATAAGTCTCCACAAACGGAAATGAAAAGCAAGGAGAGAGAGAATAGCAAGTCTTTTGAAACACAGACAGTGGCCGCTGCTTCTGATACGCATCCTCCTACATCCAGAAAGATCAGCTCCCAAACTGAGCACAGCTCAATTCAAGAGAAGATAGAACGGACAGACATCGACTTCAGAACGGAAGAGAAACAGAAACACAGCAACAAAAAGCAGCCTGTTCAAGAGCGCTCCGAAGGAGAGCAGGGAGAGGGGCAGAGGAACAGAGACGTGATTGTAAACACATTGTTTGGAGAGTCAGGGAAACCAGATCCATCTGTGACAAAAGAAGAGAAACCACCGTCCCTAGAGGCCGTGAAGGAGGCCAACTCTAAAGACTCCTTTGAGACAGCCAAGAGCAGGAAAGATGCCATCCGAAACAGAGCAAGCGAGACGGATACGCTGGTCTTACCTGAGAAAGACACTACTCCGTTTGTGCCTAAAGTGGAAAACACCCCTGAAAATGACCCAAAATCGGCACAAAGACCATCAAAGTCAAACCAAAAGAGTCCAGGAAAAGACTGTTTGACTGAGATTACCAATCGGAAACAGAAAAACGACCATGTTACAGAAACAACTGAGGCACGCAAACATAATAATGAAGTCAATGCATCAAAGCCAACCGAACAGAAAGTAGGAGGAATTTCAACAAAGAAAAAACAAGGTAAATCAAAGGACATCTCAGTTGTGCGACAGGAAGACACAACAATTATGGCAACCAGTGATGGTAAAGAAACTCAGACTACAGAGAAAAACTCTTTCACTAAAGAAAATGCCCCTTCTACAAGTAGGACACCAGCAATAGCAGACCCTGCACTTGTCAAAGACCAAAATGAACCAAATGGATGCCATAATTTCACCTCAGATTCCACCTACAGAGGGAGGTGGTGTCAAAAAAGATGCGCCGCCCCCACAGAGCCAGCCAGAGAATGGAGAAGAACAGAAAACACAGATAGTATCTTGTAAAAGTGATTTACAACAGCCCAGCATTGATACTAAAAAGGAAGTCACCAGCACAGAAATGACATCCATAGTAAATGGTGATATACAGTCTGTAGAGACAGAAGATCAGTTTTATGATTGTCTCACAGAATCTGGAGAAAATACCTTGCCTGAAATACCATCCAATAATGAAAGTCTATCTCTGAGCTCAGTGAAAGAGAAGCCCACTTCCTTGTCATCCAAAGCCACTGAAGCGTCCACCGAGCAGGTCAGTGAAAATTTTACCGCTAAACCAGCTTCAACAGATGATACGGCCTTCGGTTTACCAGCCTCAAGTGATGTCAAGAACACAGCTCTGTCAAACTCAGCTAATAAAAAAACAGCTAATGAAAAGACACCTGAAAAACCAACAGCTATTGAAAAGACCACATCTCCACAAGCCTCAAGCATTGAGGAAACCTCCACTTTGCCTGCTTCTACTAATGAAAAGACTACACCTCTACCAGAAACAACCACTGAGATAATCTCTGCAACTCCACAAGACTCAAATGATGAAAAAACTACATCTCCATTAGACTCAACCAATGAGATGACCACACCTCCACCAGTGTCAACTAATGAAAAGAACACAACTCCATCAGAGTCAGCTAACAAAAGGACGACTACGGAAAAGACCACTCTTCCACCAGCCTCACCCAGTGTAATAACCACTCATGAAAAACCAACAAATATTGAAATGAACACAACTCCACGAGCCTCAACCAATGAGACAACGTCCACTTTGCCTGCTTCAACTAAAGAAAAGACAACTCTACCAGCCTCAACCACTGAGACAATCCCTGTTTCATTAGGGTCTAATGATGACAACAACAAACCTCCACCAGCTTCAACAAATGAAAAGACCACAACTCCACAAGCCTCAAACAATGAGACAACGTCCACTTCGCCTGCTTCAACTAAAGGAAAGACAACTAAAGGAAAGGAAAGGAAAGGACGTGACATGAGGCCAACTCTACCAGCCTCAACCCCTGAGACAATCTCTGCTTCACTAGGCTCCAGAGATGACAGCAACAAACCTCCACCAGCCTCAACTGATGAAGAAACTACATCTCCATTAGACTCAACAAATGAAAAGACCACAACTCTACAAGCCTCAAACAATGAGACAACGTCCACTTTGCCTGCTTCAACTAAAGGAAAGGAAAGGAAAGGACGTGACCTTAGGCCAGCTCTACCGGCCTCAACCACTGAGACAATCTCTGCTTCACTAGGGTCCAGAGATGACAAAAACAAAACTCCACCAGCCTCAACTGATGACGAAACTACATCTCCATTAGACTCAACAAATGAAAAGACCACAACTCTACCAGCCTCAACCACTGAGACAATCTCTGCTTCACTAGGCCCCAGAGATGACCAAAACAAATCTCCACCAACCTCAACTAATGAAAAGAACACAACTCCACCAGAGTCAGCTAATACAAGGACAGCTATCGAAAGAACCACAACTCCACTAGCCTCAACCAATGAGACAACCCCCATTTTGCCTGCTTCAACTAAAGAAAAGACTACACCTCTACCAGCCTCAACCACTGAGACAGTCTCTGCTTCACTAGGCTCCAGAGATGACAAAAACAAACCTCCACCAGCTTCAACTAATGAGGTAATCTGCAGTTTACCAGTCTCAACTAATGCAAAGACAACACCTCCTTCAGACTCAGCTGATAAAAAGACAACTGAGCAAAAGGATGCGTATCTGCTGGCATCAACTGATGAAAATATTGCACATTCACCAGCCTCAACTAATGAGACAATCTCTGCATTGCTTGGCCCAGCTAGTGAAAAGACCACACCTTCAACAGCATCAGCCAATGAAAAGGCCATGCCTCTACCAGCATTAACCATTGAGACAACCTCCACTGAGTCTAACTCTACTTCATTAGGCTCAGGTGATGACAAGACCACACCTCCATCAGTCGTAACTAATAAAATTCCACCAGCTTCTACTGATGAAAAGACTACATCTTCATTAGACTCAGCTAGTCGAAAGACAAAGAATGAAGTGATTATTCCTCCACCAGCCCCGAACAATGAGAAAACTAATGAAACGACTACAACTCCATCAGCTTCAACTAAAGAAAAGACCACACCTGCAAAATCCCCAGCTAAAGAAAATGCTGCACCTCCACTATCTTCAACCAGTCCACTAGTCTCCAATGATATCACTAGTAAAAATGAGAGGACCACACCTCTACCAGTGCCATCCTCCATTCCCATAACCTCTAGCAATGGAGAGAGTATAACTCCACTTTCTTCATCCAAAGAAAAGACTCTATCACCACAGGACTATGAGAGTGGGAAGACCACTTCTTCACCAGAACCAATTAATAAAAAACCATTAGTTTCTGAAGTGTCAGCAAAAGCAAAGATTGCTGCTAGTAAATCAACGGATCCATCCACAAGAAAAAAGGAATTCATCCTCAAACCCCTTAATCTTCCACAGATCCCCATTGCACCCGGCAGCTCCTTCCAGAGTAGGGACTCTCCATCTAGCTGGCTTGATGTGGATCACCAACGTCCTAAAAAGAAGAAGCTGTTAATTCCAGAACCTAACCTCAGCTCCTCTGTGAGTGAGACCAACCTCCTGAACGTGTCGGGAGAATTTGACCCAGATGACTTTATAACAAATGTGAAAAGGCTGGCAATGCCGTTCAATCTTCCCCAACGCAAACACAACAAACATCGCTTGCAAGCACCTCCGTTTGCCATGCCTGCCATCAAAGAAGACCGCTTTGAGAAACCCTTCGATCCAGAGGAATTCCAGTATGGCTTGAGGCGAAGGAGGGAATTCATTTTTGATCTGGCTCCAAATGCAATCTCCAAGAGTCAAGACACGGAAGTTAAGGAGGTGGACATCAAACCTAAGAGAGAGAGCATCCTCACAAGGTCCTTGATCTTCCAGAGAGCAAGGAAGGAATCTGAAAAGGAAGAAAAAGAGGAGGGATCGGATGAAAATACAACAGAACCACCGAAGGCAAAGTCTCGTTTGGAGAGGTGCTCTATTGTCAGCATGCTACGCAGCCCCAGCAAAGGGAGACGAATGGAGTTTTTAAGCCCCACCGAGAGTCCTTCAGATGGACCGTTATCACCCAGTGACGGTTCTGGGTCAACAGCACCTGCACTATCCCAACTAGCGCCAACTACAAAACCTCCCAAACTGATCTCGGTAGAGGAAACCCTAGCCAAGAATGACAGCCATAGTGCCCAGTCTGGTTCTCAGGTTATTCTGAAACCTAGCAGGGACATTGGGCCTGCCATGACACCTGACCTCAAAACAACTTCAAAAGACACCACAATCGCTATGTTTACAGACACTAACACTCCTTTTCTTCCCAGTGGTACCCAGACTAGTTCCCAGGTTGTACTGAAACCTACGAAAGATGATGAACCTACCCTGGTGCCTGACTTGAAAACAACTTCATTAGACCCTTCAGTCACCATGTTGACAGACAAAAATGCTGCTCTAAAACCTACTTATACCCAGTCTAGTTCACAAAATGTTTTAAAACTCATAAAGGATGATGGACCTGCCATGACACCTGATCTCAGAGCAACTTCAAGAGACCCAACAGTCACTTTGTTAACAGACACTAACGCTCCTCTAGATGGTTCCCAGACTAGTTCCAAGGTTGTACCAAAACCTACGAAAGATGATGAACCTACCCTGGTGCCTGACTTGAAAACAACTTCATTAGACCCTTCAGTCACCATGTTGACAGACAAAAATGCTGCTCTAAAACCTACTTATACCCAGTCTAGTTCACAAAATGTTTTAAAACCCATAAAGGATGATGGACCTGCCATGACACCTGATCTCAGAGCAACTTCAAGAGACCCAACAGTCACTTTGTTAACAGAAACTAACGCTCCTCTAGATGGTTCCCAGACTAGTTCCAAGGTTGTACCAAAACCTACGAAAGATGATGAACCTACCCAGGCACCTGACTTGAAAGCAACTTCAGCAGACCCTTCGGTCACCTTGCTAACAGACACTAATACTTCTTCACCTAGTTCTGGTTCCCAGGTTGTTTTAAAACCTATCAAGGATGATGGACCTCCCATGACGCCTGATCTCAAAGCAACTTCAATGGACACCACAGTCACTTTGTTAACAGACACTAACGCTCCCTCTCCTCCAAATGGTTCCCGGACTAGTTCCAAGGTTGTACCGAAACCTACGAAAGATGATAGACTTTCCCAGGCACCTGACTTAAAAGCAACTTCAGCAGATCCTCCAGTCACCGTGTTAACAGACACTAATGCTCCTCCACCAGCTAGTTCTGGTTCCCAGAATGTTCTAAAACCCATTGAGACTGGGACAACTGATCTCAAAGCAAATTCAAGAGACCCCACAGTCACTCTTTTAACAGACACTAACACTCCTTCTCCTGCCAATGGTTCCCAGACTTTCCAGGTTGTACTAAAAGATGATGGACCTACACTGACACCTGTCTTGAAAACAACTTCATTAGACCCTCCAGTCACCATGCTAACAGACAGTGCTCCTCCACCGCCAAGTTCTGGTTCCCAGAATGTTGTAAAACCCATCAAGGATGATGGACCTGCCATCACACCTGATCCCAAAACAAATTCAAGAGACCCCACAGTCACTATGTTTACAGACACTAAACCACCGCCACTTCTCAACGATACCCAGACTGATTCTGGTGTTGTTCTGCAACCTGATGGTCCGACCCTGAAACCAACTACAGTAGACCCCGTTGTCACTAAAATAACCGATGCTAATGCTCCTCCATCACTTCCTTCATTTGATGGCATTAAGTTGCCTAGCTTCCTGGAGAAGTTTCTTCCAAAGGAACCCGAAAACACTCAACTACCAAAGAAGATCGACCCACTGGTCAGCCATGCCTCATTCACATACCAAGCTAGTGCAAAGTGATGTTTCACAATACTGTTGTTCACAACCAAAATATGTCACACATTTGAACATAAAATGAACCCTGTTGCACATAAGTGTCTAAATCATGTGTGTGTCCATTTGTGTGTATAGGTGGCTAGAGAAAGTGCCTCAGTACCTGGTCTAGTGGATCTGAATAAGGCTGTTGACGCAGCTGCTGGAAAGATCCCAGAAGTCACGATTCCACCGGCACCTGTAGTTCCAGCGGCTCAAATCCCTCAAGCTAAACCTCAGAGAGAACTGCCAAACGTAAGAGTCAATCACCAATGTGTATTTTCTTTGTAAATCGCTCTGCATGCCTGCTTGTTATGCATTCATGTCCTTATTTGTACATGACAGTGTGACAGATTTGACATTTGAACATGTTCAAAGCGCAAAATCTTTGGGTTATCATCGGATCATGTTTTTGACTGTCAGCCTGTTTGGTTAAATATTACGAAACACTCGCAAACCCATTACCGCATTACTGTCTTAACCACAGCAAGCCGTGGTGTTTTGTCTTTCAGATTCCAGCTGCTCGTGGAATCCACCGGCGTCCCGCAAAGGTTTGCCAGAGTTTCAAACTCCGAACAGAGAATTTCAGATATTAAAACCTGCTCTGTTTGCGTAGCATGAGCCAAGCTTTTTAAATTGTTTTTATGCTTTGAATGTTTGAGCAAAGCACATTGGCTGTAACGTCTTGTACCACTTGGGCCCTAATTTGAAATTTTCTGTCGGTCAGATTGTGATATTTGAGCACCCTCAGTTCAGCGGTCAGTCCTTTGAGTTCTACAGGGATCAGCCTGATGCAACACACATGCAACTGTCCAGTGTCGTATCTATTAAAGTGGTCAGAGGATGGTAAGTGGCGTCTATGGAGAACAAAATACTTGCATGAATACATGCATGATGATGGGCCTTTCAGTTGATTAGACTGAACTGCATTTTAGCTGGATACTATATGAGAAACCAGGATTCCAGGGACGATGCATTGCTCTGGAAGAGGAACGAGTTACCGATCTGCCCAATGAGTGGGCAGAAGAGGGTGAAGAAACATCAGCCCCTGTGGTCATTGGCTCAGTTCGACTGGCTGTCAGAGTAAGTGACCTCGAGGATCTTCTTCAAAGAATTGTTTTGCATACAATAGCCGCTTTCTGAAGGTCAAAAGAGACGGGAGTGACCGCTGTGATTTCCTGAATGCGTCTGCAGGACTACACTCCTCCCCGGATAGAGCTGTTCACCGAGCCCACTGGCATGGGCAGAAGCTTTGAGTATGTGGATGACACAGAGGAAGTTGGCAGTTACAGCCGTCCTCAGAACACCGGCTCCATCAAAGTCCACAGTGGTTTGTAAGTTGGCAAACACGCCCTGCTCAGACCTGTGTGTGTGTGTGTGTGTGTGTGTGTGTGTGTGTGTGTTTGCATGCTGTTGTTGGGTGTGTGTGGTCAAAGTGAAGCTCCACACATGCACATCTTCACTGAGCACTTACAAAAAATGTGCTATGATTCATTTTCTGTTTTGGATAACTGGGCAACTGTTTGTGCTGCTTGGTAAAGCCAAAAGAACACCTTGGCAACCGCAAAGAAATGTACTAAAATCAATCGGAACACCTTAGCAACCACGTAGCAACATGTTAAAAATCAATCAAAACAGAAACATTCTAAGCATACACAACCTAAAGTATACTTCAGCTGTCCATGTGCTGTGACAGTCCACACACATTTTTCTCATCAGATGTGTCTGTGGGCGTCCACGCACATTGTCCTCATGCAGCCCAATTTTTGTGTCTGTGCGGATGGTGCACGTACAACAACACTTTAAGGTCCAGGTATGCTAGGTTTTCTGTGTTACGCTTTGTCTTGCACACAGCTTTCAAAGTATACTCGAACGGCGGATGAGTATGAGCAGGCGAGTTTGACACGTGCAGCGCCACCTAATGGACTCGTTCTGTCTTGCATCTGTGCTTTTGTGCGCAGACACAGAAATTGGGCTGTTCATGGACACTTCCGATGACCAAAGTAATATCATTGTGACCAAAGACTCATACTGTTTTAAGCGAAACTTCTTAAGCGATTTTAACAAAACCGTTGCTGAAAGAGCCGCCATGTTTTGTTCATTTTTGTAAAGCTGCTTCACAGAGGGGCCCTGAAGGTTGCCATGTCCACTTATTATAAGCAGTGATTATTAAGAATCGCTGGGATTGTTGTTTGGGCTCGGCTCATAAAGCAATCCATTTTATGGAGATCATAAAAGTGGCTTATTTCCAAGGTAATGCATTAAGATTTAAGTTCAGTTATGTTCAAGTAATATCTGGCAAGATATCTGTCAAGACGTACTTCCTTCCCTGTAATTTCTAGCATCACAACTCATTGTGATACACATTTAAATATATCATTAATTATTTTTGTTCAGTTCAGTTCTGTACACACTGTGTAAAATTTCTATAAATGCAGTTGCCGCTACCTGAGTATTTCAGGAGTCAATTAGGTCGTAGAATACAGTTGTCACTCCCTTAAATTACAGAAGTGTGTGCGTACAGAACAGAATTAAGCACTGTAGGTAAATCGCCAACCAAATTTAGATGCAGCATGTGCTGTGAAGGCGCTTTGAGAACATAATGACTGGATTCCTGGTGATTCATGAGTGTGTTATGCTTTATGAGAGCGTTTGAGTCACAGCATTAGTCACGCTGAACCATATAAACAATATCAGAGCCACATGAACCAGCACTCGGTCTATAGCACAAAAACTCATTCTGATGCTTTCAGTAATGTCAGAAAAGGGGAAATAACATGCTAATAATGATGAAAGTGGGAGACGCAGACTCTTCAGTCACACAAAGAGAGTCAGTACTTGTCTTCATGTTAAACACTGGATCTGTTGTTTCTGTTTGTTAATGTTTTGCTTGAAAAGTGTCCAAATACTTTATAGGCCCACTGTATGAGAAAAGTCTGCTGTCTGTACGCATGATAAACAGAGAGAACAGAACAGGACAGTGAGAATGACAAAGACAGAAAAAATCAGGAAAAGAGCAGAATGACGGATGAAAGTTACGGCTGGAATGTGAGCAGAAATAGAAAGAGAAAATCACAGATTGTTGAGGAGGGTGGAGGTGAATCATTTACAGTAGCAGCAAACAATAATATTTAAAGTATATCATATTCACGTTTATTTTGACTCAAAATACAGTTTTGTGTTTGTGTCTGTGAAGCAGATAAAAACTGCTGAACATGACAAAACTCATTTCACATGCAAAGGGGGCTTTACAAAGATCAAAAGACATTTTGTTTTAGTTTTCATGAACTTTATGATCATGTAAATGAAGAAGAACATTCATATTTTAATATGTCTCAAAGTGTAAAATGGTCATGAAAAACTAAATTCGAAACTTTTTATGTTTTCATACATTTTATGATTATGTGAGTGTAGAAGTAAGCATTAACATTGAAAATGGCCATGGAAAAAGTACATTTGATGTGTTTTATAAAATATTATATACTAAAAAAATTTCTATGTAAGTGGAAAAACAAACATTAATCTTTTGAACATTGCTTTAACGTTGCCTGATCATTATTAGCTGCATGTGATTTGGTGAATGAGTCAGTGAGGTGTTAACTAGTACCGCCAAACACTAATGAAGTCACTTGGAGTGTGACTGGCTTGACTAATAACCGAGTGATTGATTCATGAGATGATTGATCTGTTATCATCCTGGTCATGTGACTGATGATTGACAGCTGTGGTGTCTGTGGTGCAGGTGGCTGGTTTATAGTGATCCGGGTTTCCAGGGTCTGCTGGCGGTTCTGGAGGCCGGAGAGTATCCGTTTCCGCAGGACTGGGGATTCCCGGTGCCCATGGTCGGCTCTCTGAGGCCTCTGCGTATGGTACGGCTCACACGATAATTTTATTCACCCGTCTACAGTGGTGACGCAGTGTGTCACCAGAAATCTGCTTGTTTTTCCAGGGCGCTATGAAAGTGGAGAATCCGAACGCAGTCAAGGTTTGTGAGCTTCAGTCCCTTCTGTTACATTCATCACTAGTGTTACAGCAGTAGAGACTCTTGATCTTTCGTGTCTCTCTCAGGCCGTGTTGTATGAGAAGGCCGGTCTGCAGGGCCGGTGTGTGGAGGTTCAGGGAGACGTGTTCTCCTTCACCACGACAGAAACCGACCCGAGTGATTCGGACAATCACGGACTGAACTGTGTGGAATCACTCAAGATCCTCGGGGGCCTGTGAGTCCTGAACTCTGCACTGCATATCTTTAATTTGGCTTCTTCAGTCAGTGTTTCTTGATTTAAGAACGTTAAGATATTCGATTGATTGAACTGTGGTTATGTGTGTCGGTCTGCTGTCAGGTGGGTTGGATACGATCGCGAGGGTTTCGACGGGCAGCAGTTTGTTCTGGAGGAAGGAGAGTATCTGGACTGGACAGACTGGGGCGGGACGGGCGAAAAACTGCTCTCTCTGCGGCCCGTCTTCATGGTGAGTCTCATCTCTACTAGCTGTCGGTAACCACGCTTCACTAGCTGTCCATCAGCTGCGCTTTAGCTGTTGGAGCATTTGCACGGGAAATCCTCTTGGCAAAAAGTATCTTTTAATTCAGGGATTCCCGAAACACATTTTATTTAATTAAGTACACTGTAAATGATCGATGATTAGAGAATGTTTTAGAGTTTTGATGTTTTAAAATTTGACGTTTAATCCGTTATGTTACTTAATATTTCTTTGTAGTAATTTACTAGTAATTTGAGTAAAAAGTGTAAATAAATCCTCCACAAACCTCTTTAGATTTTAAGTTAATATTTCAGTATTTAAAAAATAAGCCCATTTACATTATATAACATTTATAAAGGTTTACAATTTGTAAACATTTTAATAAAAAACGTCATTTTTATTTTAAGAAAAAATGTCATCGTTTAAAACCCTAACCCGAATAAAAACAAACACCCAGATAAAGAGCAACAAAAACCTTTAGATAAAACAAAAAAGAAATGCAATAATTTAACAGCACATTCAACCAGATGAACAACAATAAAAAAATATGCAATTTTAATCTAAAAATATGTAATATATTTTTTACATAAAACAAAATATTATAAAATAAAACAATATTTTAATCACGTTAACGGTTCTTTGATAGTCTGACAGTCACATGCAGGTAAACAATATTTATTCCTAAGTGTTTTATTTTGCTATACCTTTTTTTAAACTTAATTTTTTTGTTGCTGTTCGTTAACTCACAAACCCAAATTTGGGAAACTGTTCCTCTTTTTGTGTAAATCGGATGCAGCCGTTCACAGTTATAAACGCTGAGCCGTGCGCTGTTCCACTAGTTTCCGCTCGTCCAGCTGTTTTTGTGCTCATAAACACATCCGGTGTGAACAAAACACACCTCTGATTGACGAAACCAGCCCAATTACACAGAGCTACCTATGAACTGACTAATCATTCAGAAAAACCAGCAAATAGTTGATTTGGAGCATCCGTAGTTGAGATAATGGAGGTTTTTCTTGTCTCTGATCTCCATCAGTCATTATTACTGAAGTCAGTTAACGGCGCAGATCAGACGAACACGAGCCAAACACGTTACGCAACCTCCATCAGCGCATACCTGCGGTGTTTATGAGCTCTGGACGCACAATAGCAGGAAATAGCAGAACCAGAACCAGCGCCAAACGCTTGCCAACTGCTTTCTAATTTAAGCTGTCAAATGCTTTGTTTTTCAGGATTTCTCATCCCCTCACATGAAGATGTTCAGTGAGCCGGACTTCTCCGAGCGCGGCGCCAGCATCGACCTCGTGGAGCCGCTGTATAACGTCGCGGACACACGCTACGGCCTGCACACGCGCTCCATCGAGGTCCTGGCGGGAGTGTGAGTCGTTTTCTTCATTATAGCGCATTCTTGGTGAAAAACTACGTTACCCATAATGCTGTGTGGAAAATTTTTCCAATCAAAAAGTGGCGGTGAGCAAACTGTGTTAAGAGCTTTTTAGCCCCGCCCACTTTAATAAAGCACCCACTTTACTCTCAAATTTAGTATTTGTATATGTGTGCAATATTTTGCAATACATTTGAAATAGTTTCTAGAGATACAGTAAACAACAAAAATACTTCTGGAACTAAAAAGTGGGCGGGCACTAATGCACTCTCTTCAGCCAATCAGGATGTCCATCAGCTCATCCCAAAAATGCACTCAAAGCTGCATGTGATTCGTTAGTTATCTGTTAGTGTTTCCACAGAACTAATGATCGCACCTGTTCAGGTAAATGCACATTGTTTCCCGCCATTAGCAGGTCATGTGACGCACACCCACACAAATACAGGTCGCCTCGGGCTGATCGACGTTCAGAGGAACGGAGGCCGTTCGCCAGAAACTGCAACAACAGAAGAGCATCGATGCAAATAATGTGAAAAGACAGAAAGAGTGTGTGCTGCTGCAGCGCTTTTCACAATCCATGTGGTTCCCTGCAATTTCTGGAATGTGTGTGTGTGTGTGTGTGTGTGTGTGTGTGTGTGTGAAGGGCACCGCCTTTCTATGCAGCACAACGTCTAAACACATTCAGGCCTGTTTCTGTTTTTACGTTGCGCTGCTTCTCACTCACTCACACACACACATACACACACACACACACACACTTATCCGCTGCACAAACTGATGCGCTTTTTTAGTATTTTTGTCTTGTTTTCCAGTACAAATATATAAACATCTTTAAATCAAGATACATGTACCTGAGAAGGAAAATAATGATACATAGGATTGCAAAACAAGAGTCAGAATTGTAAGATAAAAAGTTGCAATTACGTTTTTTATTGTTTTACTTGATGGCGAAAAAAAGTCTGAATTGTGAGAATCAAAATCAGAATGGTGAGGAATTGTGACAAAAAGGGGAACTGTAATAATAGCTGTAATATAATAACCTTTTTTATTTATTTTTTATTCAGTGGTGGGACCAAAAAACAAAACTACGAAATATAAAATGACAAATTGCAAGAAAAAATCTGTGAGCTATGAACTTTAGCTCACAGTTTTAATAAATAAACAAACCTGGATATATTTGGAATTGCCACCAAAAAAAGGGAATTATAAGATTAAATAGCTGTAATAACCTTTTTTATTTTAATGACAAATTGCAAGAAAAAACATAGAATTGCAGGAAAAAAAGTGAGCTATAAACTTCAGCTTGCAAATAAATAAATAAACAAATAAAAAGCCAGAATTGTGAAATATGTATTTGGAATTTTAAAAAAAGTCTACAAGCGTACAAGTTAATTTCTTTTTTATTCTGTGGCAGATTTTATTCTGTGGATTGTGAGATATAAGATCAGAATTGCAAAAAAAAAAAAGTATTGTGAGAGGAAAAGTTGCAAATACGTTTTAACATTTGTTCATTCTGTGGTGGAAACAAGTTTCTGTAGAATCTAAAGTTCTTTTTTCTGACCCCGCTGGCAGATTTAACACTGGTTTATGCAAAAAGTCATTTCATTTTGATGCATTTTGCTTCTCCAGGAAATGTGTCTTGATTTAAGGATGTTTACATGTTTGTACTGGAAAACAAGACAGAAATACAGAGGAAGAGCAGCAGTAAACTTTAGTAAACTAAAGAAAACACATAATGGCTGCATGTCTGTGATTATGTGTGTGTGTGTGTGTGTGTGAGAAGGGCACCGCCTTTCAGTGTCTAAACACATACAGGCTTGTTTTAGGTTGAAGTGCTCGTCACACACACACACACACACTGGTATTCCAATAATTATGGCTTCCTTCCATTGGTGTAATGGTTTTTCTACTGTACAAACTGTATTTTCTAACCCTACACCTAAACACACCCCTCACACTAAAGTACAGGCATTTCTATTTTTTTAAAAACACTTCATTCTGTGTCATTTCTAAGCTTGTTTTCACGTGGAGACCAAAGAAAACATGAATACCAGCACACACTCACTTTTCTAGTGCATATGGATGGATAAGTGTGTGATTATGCATGCGTGTGCCTGCGTGTGCCTGCGTGTGTGTGTGTGTGTGTGTGTGTGTGTGTGATGCATGAAGGCAGGTCTGTATTTGTTCAGGCACATGTGTGGGTGTTTCAGCTCTGTGAGTCTCATTATTTTGGGAGTTGCTGTAGTTTTTCTGTGTTGAATGTCAGTTTGGGCACCATGGAATGTGACACATTAAACACTGACGACTTTTAGGATGTTTCTGCCCAAAACTGCAGCTTCATCCTACTCATGTTGAATCATATGAACATTTTTCTGATGTGAATCTAGCTGCACAGTAGTTTTAAAGGAGTAATAATTTAATTTATAATATAAAGCAGAGAAAGAGACGTTTAGCAGAATGTTCACGCTGCTCTTTTCCATCCAGTGCAGTGGACAGAACTGAATGAGTGTGATTGATTTGTTGTAGGTGGGTGGCGTTCGAGGGTGCGGGTTTCTCCGGTCAGCAGTATGTTCTGGAGAAGGGTCTGTACGGGAGCCCGGAGGACTGGGGCGCGTCACACAGCCGCATCTGCTCCGCCGTCCCCGTCGTTCTGGTGAGAGTCATCACGGATCAAATCAACATGACTGAGAGAAACCGGGTGTTCAGTGAGGCTGATCTGATCATCAGTGATCAATCGATTGATCAGATACTCACCAGTGACTGATGATGTTTGATGAACAGACACACATTTATTTACTGTAGAATAATGTGGACTAATGCATCACAATGACAGCAAAACAGGAATTAACATGTCAATACAGTCAGTTTTGATTTCATGTTGACTGCAATATAATGACCCAAGATCAGTTAATAATGTGTATATTTATTATTTCAGGAAAATCTAGAAAACTCCTGCCACTTCCAGGTTTGTAAAATAAATGATTATATTTATTTATTTATGATTTGTTATTTTGTTCAGATTTTTCTAATTACTAGTCTTTGGTATAATACCATTTATATTATATATATATATATATATATATTAGGAGAATTGTATTAAAAATTAAAATAATTATTTTACAAATTAGAATTACACACACACATATATATATACTGTTAATATATAGAGAGAGAGAGATTATTTTGTTGTCATTATTCTCATTTTCAAAATGAATATGAAGTGTCATTTTGTTGATGTGATAGATCGAGTTGTTCTCTGAGTCTGGATTCGGTGGGACATCTGTCCTGGTACAGGACGCGTTACCCACAATGCCCAGCGGCTTCAGCGTGCGCTCCTGCAGGGTTCATGCTGGCAGGTTCGTTTGATCTGTTCTGTCATCAGTCTGTTTGTCTGTCCATCTGTGTGTTTCTTCTCTCACATGAGTGTGTGTGTGTGTGTGTGTGTGTGTGCAGCTGGCTGGCGTTCAGCGGTGAGTGTTTCTCGGCTCATCAGTGTGTTCTGGAGGAGGGTTTTTATTCTGATCTGAGGACGATGGGTTTCACGCAGCCGGACGTGTCAGTTCTGTCCCTGCAGCCCACAGGATTCGTGAGTCTCCTTCTCTAGTCCAGACTCTGCATGAATCTGCTTCATCATCATCATCAGTGTGTTTGCTGAGAGTCTTAAGTGTACATGTGTGTGAATTGTGTCTCAGGAGCTCTCGGTGCCGTCGGTGGTGCTGTTCGAGCGCTCTGGACTCAGGGGACGGAGGACGGTCCTGACGACGAGTTCGGTGAATCTGCAGATGACGCACAGCTGCTCCAGAGTCTCGTCTGTGCTGGTGCTCGGCGGCATGTGAGGAACACACGCTTCATTTATTCATTCATTCAGTCATTTATTGATCCTGCACATCAGCATGTAGTTCGAGTTTCACTTTAGTTACCCTTTGACTCATTATATTATGTGCTTTTGTCGTTATTATTCGTTTCTAATTTCTTTATATATTCTTACATTTTTAGCTTTCATTTATTTTAATTTTAGTCATTGTATGACTTCTACTTACTTTTTTTAGTTAGTTGACAACGCAGCATTTCTAACTTTATTTTTTAATTTATGTTTTTAATTTGATATGTATATTTTATTTTATTTCAGATTTATTTCTTTTAGTAAAATAATTTTTTGTAGTTTTAGGTTTAGCTATGATTTTATTCATATTTTCAGTTAGGTTTTATTTTTTATATTTTCCGTTTTAATTTTAGGTTAATGTTTTAATAATTTCGTTGTGCATTTTATTTGGTTGTTTGTTTTACATATATCTGTGTAGTTTTTATTAGTTTTAATTTCACTTTTAGCTGTTTTAGTAAGTTAGAGAAATGTTGCCTTGACAGTTAGAAAAAAGAGTTTTTTGTTTTTATTTCGGTTAATGATTCATTTATGGTTTTGGTGTTAGTTTTAATAACCCTGTGACACATAATAATAGAACGGAATAGCATAGGTGAGGTCCCAGTACAGTAGAGCAGATCTCGCTGTGCGACTACAAACTGATTCAGGAGAACGTCGGTGTTGTTCAGCGTCTCCAGTGGATTGTGAGCGTGTGTTTCTCATGGTTCTGTGTTTCTGTGCTCGTGTGCTGCTGGTGTTTGCTGGTCTCCATGAACACAGTGATTCAGTGTTTATATTCGGTGGATCTGCAGGAAACCAGTCTCAGTTCTGAGTCTGTGAGAGTGGAAAAACTTCAGCGGCGCGTCACATTCAACAGACTCGTGTTAAAGCCGCTCACGTTCACTCCAGACACCACAGAAAACACTCAGCAACACTCATCACTGCATATTTAAATCTGCTCTTTTAAAATATTACTTATTGATTTTAGTGTAGCCTATGTAAGATAATGTATAATAGAAATATAACATAGAAAAATAAAAATAATGATACTATATATATAGTGCATAAACACTCACACACATATAAATCAACTGAAATAATGTTTTGCATATGAAAAGTGTTTCAGATGAGCCGTTAGCACGCTGTCTGTGTAGACGTTAGACTCGTTAGACTCCTCAAGACAGATTTTTCCCACAAATAGTGGAGTGTTTCCATGAGTCTGAGCCATGAGAGGATGTAAATTTAGCCTGCGGCGACCACAAACTCCAAACAAACACTGCGGATCATAGAGACGGACATGTGCTCGTGTGCTGGGAGGAGACACACACACACACACACACACTGAACACCATCCTCTCTCTCTCTCTCTTTCTCTGTGTGTGTGTGTGATGATTGACAGGTGGGTTCTGTATGAGGATCATAACTTCAGAGGCTCTCAGTTCTTGTTGAAGCCCGGCGCCATTCCTGATTGGCCCAAACTCTCCTCCTGGCTGCGAATCGGATCGCTTCGGCCCCTCATGCAGGTGAGAGGCTCCGCCCACCGCAGCTCCTGGGGCGAATCACGAGCACTGGGGGCGGGGCTATCGGAGTGTCTGGAGGAGAGATCAATCAATATTTGCAGTGTATTTGAGTCTCACAGCGTTTGTATTTCACTGACGCAGAAACAAGTACATTTCCGTCTGCGGAACAACGAGGCGGGGCTACTGATGTCTGTCGCCGGCTCATTGGAGGACATCAAACTGATGCGGATCCAGGTGAGCGAGGAGACGGGCGGGGCTGAGCAGATTTGGACCTATCAGGACGGGCTCTTACAGTGCAAGGTACAGACATACCACTCAATATTTACTATTTTCTGCTTGTGTACATTATTTATTATCAAATTACAACTAAGTTATAGTGTAAATTATCTTCAAAATATTTCACATAATATAATGCACATTTTATTGTATTATTGTAGTCTAGTGACTTTAAAAAAAAGGCAAAAAAAAATTGAAAGCAAATATATAAAATGTTAAAATAAAATAAACATTATAATGAATGAAATAAAATCTTTTTAAAATTTCATCTAGTTGTCAACATTTCCCATTTTTGTTGAATTTAAGTTGAAGTAAATAAATAAATTAAAAAAAAACCTAATAACTAAAATATAAAATTAAAAAAAATAAAATAAAATAAAAATGTATTTATATGTATAAAGAAATAAAAAAATATAAAATATTATTAATATCAAAAAACAATATAATAAAAAGTAATTTAAGTGTATATAGTAATTATGAAATTACTTATTTCTGCTTTATTTGTCTAATTGTACTGTAATTAAAAGTATTTTGTATGCATGTGTGTGTGTGTGTGTATATATATATATATATATAAAATATTTGTGTACACATTTTTTTAAAACAACAGTATTTATTTTGCTGATTAACAAAATTACTGCAATTTTAACTAATTTTAAAATTAAAGTATAATAATATATTACATGAAAATATAATAAAATATATAAAGAGACTTTATTTGCAGTAAAGATAAAAATCATGTTTTTTTTATTGTGCATTCCAATTAATCTACTGCAGTCGGGTTATTTTGATATAAAGTAAAAATAACAAAAAATAGCTAACTAAAACAATAAAACACAATAAAAACATGATAACATAATAAAAAAAGTATTTTTGACCATTAAAAAAAATCTGTTTTTGCAAATAAACTCTTTATATATTTTTAAGTTGAAATATTAACAAAAGCTAAAAGCACTGGTGTTGTAGTGTGTGCTGTAGGGTGTGATGTCTGACACAGGTGTGTGTGTGTGTGTGTGTGTCAGTGTCTGCTGGACGTGTGTGTGGACGTGAGTTCGGGTGTCCTGATGTCTGGCAGTCGAGCCGTTCTCTCCGCTGAACCCGGAAAACCACAGCAGCTCTGGAACATCACGACAGACGGGATCATCAGGAGCAACGCCAAACCGGACCTCGTGCTGGAGGTCAAAGGTCAGACAAACACTCAGACACAGCTCAGATCAATCAGGATCTTCTGAGGAACGTTTGTTTCCAGAAGCTTTACTTTCACTGTTCCTCAGTGGAGAAATGAGGTTCAATACTCTTGCATTACAAAAAAATAGATTTCAAATTAATAAATACTTCTAAAGGTTCAGTAAACTCTGCATTACAAACATTTAATGATAAAATAAATAAATACACATTGTAAAAAGTGTAAAAAAAAAAAAAAAAAAAAAAAAATGTAAAATAAAAATATACATGTAAAATATATATAAGGCTGTCAAAAGTGTTTTCTCATAGACTTCATTACAAGAATTTTACCGTAAACATGTTTGTTTTTGCAAACCAAGGAATGAGACAGTAATTAGGTTTCGGTAGACTTCAACCCGGAACATTCCTTAAACAGGTTTTAATTTATGACATAAACTCATTAAGCGTTTCCTTAAAGGACTCCTGAGCGACTCCAGTCTGCTGGCAGTGATTCTGCTGAATATAGACACTCATAAATCCACATGACTGATGGTACAGCAACTGTATTTGGCAGCAGAGGTGATTACACAAGAGCGGGTTAACATGAGCCTGCAGCGCCACCTGCTGGATTCACACACAACCTGCTCATATATGTACATCAAACGGGTCAGATTCAGAAAACACTTCAGAAAACCAGCTTCAGGGCTCTTCATTAACACAGGAGACACCAATTAACTCAACAACGACTGAAAACAACCCAACTGCTAGTCATTTAACGTGAAGAAATGCTTGTGTCATATTTCACATGAAATAATTAACATAAGTTATATTTTGCAGAAAGAAAGCATATTTTTATTTTTTATTTATTTATTTAAAATCTATTTACAATGTATTTTATAATAATACTCATGTTACTATCAACTTTTATTATTTTCTTATTTTTTTAAATAATAATAATATATTAATATTATTAGAATTAGTGTTTTTAATATAACTTTATATAAATATAACTATTTTTGATATTATTATTTAAAAAAAATTAAACCCACTCTAGGCTCAGTATAAAAAATAACTTCATAATGATGTATTGATTAAATTATTTAAAAGTGCGTTCATTTAACAGGGTCATTCCAGCATAGTAAAAATAAAAAAAAAAAGCAAACTACACATGTATGTAGAGCCATTATTATTTTTTTTTTTCAATTGTGCCAATTATGTTATTTAAGCACTTGATCCAAACAAAAGTCAAGCTGTAATACAGTGATAAAAATAATGACAGTTTTCTTTTTTATGATCTCTATCTCTCTATAGGAGGTCAGCAGTTTGACAAACACCAGATTATTGTGAATGAATTCCACCCAGACAAACTGAATCAGCGCTGGTCTCTGGAGATCCTCTGAGCTGCGCCACAGGACCCACTGCTCTGCTGCGGAGCTGCGCCGGGGGGACCGGCGTCCTGTGAGGCAGCTGCACCAGAGGGACCGTGGAAATCTCATTCTCATTCTCAGCCAGTGGATGGAATATGACCATAATCAGCTGGACATTGTATTATTTTTATACATGAACTCTCAGATTTATAGGAAGCGCACATACTTGAACAATAATAACTGTTTTCCTTGTGTAAATTGCATTAACGTACCTGTACGGACAATGATCTCAGCTGTATTAAAACGCGAGCTGTGTTTATAAGTAAGTGTTTGTTGTGTTCTAATCACTGAGACGTGTGATCAGCTCTGTGCTGATTGGCCCGTGGGGATTCGCCGGCTGCGGGTTGGCTGTCGGGGGAATCGGGCGTTCATGTCCGCTGGTGTTTTCACGGGCCGATGGAACGCTTCAGACGGACGCTTTCCTCTCACGGTCAGCACAAACCAGACTGTCTGCTGTTAAACGAGTGTGTGCAGCTCATCCACGTGTTTATCTGCATTCACAACAGCCGCATCCAGGAGTTGTGGAGTGTTATGTGTAACTCACAGTTCTTGCCTTTTTCTTATCATTTTGAGAATTGTGAATTGCTTGATAATATAAACTCAAAATTTCAAGAAACAAACTCAAAAATCTGAGAAGAAAAGAGGCAAAATGACCTTTTTTTATTTTTTTATTCCATGGCGAAAAAAAAAACTGAATTGCAAATAGTAAATTCAGAATTGGGAGGGAAAAAGTCAGAATTCCTCGATAAAAAGTCCAAAGTATTGTTTGTTAATTCTGTTGCGGAAATGACAAATACGAACAACAGTTTCAAAATCAATTACTGAAATGTATTATTAGACTACACTGTCAAATGTTCACCTAATCTGACTGAAACAGCTGCCAGTACAAGTAATTACAACTCGTTTATTAAAATTGTGTCTATTTGAATTGTGTATAACTTTAAAAAAAAAAAGAAGCTTAAATTGGTTTTGAGTAATTATTTTGATGAGGTAATGTAGTGAAAAAAGTGTCATAATAGTTGTAATAGTTAATTAAACATTTTTAGATTTAATTAACTATAATAACCCTGCATGGCAAACAAAAAAGTGAAAAATGTAAAACAGGAAAAGAAATATATATAGAGAGAGAGAGTGTATTTGCAAAAACAAATAACTCCATTTTTAGCTATTTTCAAAAAATCCCCTTTTTTCATTGTGCGTTCCAGTTAATCTCAATCAAACTGCAGTTTGGTTATTTTGATATCGAGTAAAAATGATAAACGTAAAAGTAATAACATGATAAAAAAAAACATGATTTCTGAAATGTAAAAAACGGAGTTGTCTGTTTTTGCACATAAACTCTTCATATATGAACTATAATGCATCTGGATGCTGAAATATTGCTGCCGTGACTTATTGATCTGACCATTTTCACAGCGCGCATGCGTTAATTATAATGTAATAATATTACAATGAAGATCTCTTATTTGTTTTATAGTCATAAACAATGGTTTTCTCCTCCCTTTTGAATGTTATAAGTGTTTAGTTTGCTGTCTTTAACTCTGAGTGATTATATGCTCAGCTGAATCATTTAATTGCGTTGTTTTGTGAGTCATCAAGAAGCCCAGTGTATTTTTAGGTCGCCTGTTGAGAGCCGCGGATGTAAAACACCAGAAACATCTTCATTTTTACATCAGTTGTACAGTTTAAAAGGTTTATTTAAAGAGTCAGCGCCATTCATGAATGATCGCTCACACACACATAAAACTCGACCACCTGTGTATATGTGTGTGTGTGTGTGTTTTGAAAGTGCTGATGTGGATGTTGAGCGCGCGGTCAGTCAGCGTCTGCTCCCGTCAGACATCAATGCAGCAGCTTCCGGTCGCTGTGGAAACCATCCGGCCGCCACGTGGGTAAATACCGAGCGGTGCCGCGGTAAAGCCACCGGACAAAGCGCGGAGGATTAGAGGCGACGAGAGCGGCTTCACGGGCTTTAGACCCGTACGTGTGTGTGTTTGTGTACACTGGTGCTGCGAGAACTCACACAACTTGGTTCTGCGTTGAATAAACCAAAGTCGAGAGCAGTGGAACGTAAAAAAAACACATGGTTTCAAAAGATTTAAGTTCTTTTAACTTATACGTGTCGGAGAAAGCACAGTGCAGCCATCTTTAGAATTGTATCTGTTTCTGCGGTAGCTCCATCCACCTTGTTTTTCCCGTGAGAGTGGGCGTGGCCGTTTGTACATTTTATGGGTGTGGCTTCCGGTCTCATCCGCTCCAGCTATTTTTAGCTGTACAAAACAGCTCGTTTTGCTTCTTGATGATATTGCAGATTGGTGCGTCTTAACATATTATTTTAATGTATTATCTTAATTATGAGCACACTGGCTTCTAGTAGTGATGGGAGAAATGAACCTTTTGGAAGCTTTGAATCAATCCAACCAGTTGCTTCGCAAAATAATTCACTGTTTCGAAGCGCTCGAAACACGCTAGTGACGCCTGCTGGTCAAACATGTGTAAATGCAACAAAAACTTAGGCTAAAACATGCATAAAAACAGCTTTTAAAATCCCATTGCAAATGTTATGTCACATTAAATGCAATAAAAATCATAAAATACCATCAAAATATGAAGTATACGTATATGTGGTTTGTAAAATATTTTATATTAAGTTGTTTTGTTTGTTTTATGGAGAGCTTGTATGTAGAGGCCACTTAGAGACTATTAAGTACTTCTCATCCTTTTATTTACTCAAATGTCTTGTTAAAAATGTCTACAAATTGATGAAACTGATCCGAGATCAAGCAGTGCTTCTCGTTTGTAGTGCGAATAGTTTTACCGTTTACTGCACGTTGTTATTCTTCTCGTTATTTTCCTAGTGCGGCTAATGAACCGGAAGTCTCACCCATAAGCTAACTTCTGCATTGATGAATAAGATGGATAGCATCACTATCGTGGACTAATTATCTGGTGAGGTGGATTTACTAATAATATCCAGCTTCCACTAGTATCTGAGCAATCAAGCAGACAATGTTGCTAGAAATTAAGGAAACATTTGGGAAGTGCGCTACACAGAGATGAGTGGCTGGACAAACCGCCTGTAGTAACGCATTCTTTCATCTCTATATGCACCAGACACTTTCCTATAAACACTACATGTACACCGAAAACACTGTGCACCTCTGAGTGTGCTACCTACAGGTGAGTGGGCTGGACAAACCACCTGTAGAAACACTCTTTTCTCTCTATGCACCAGACACTTTCTTATTAACACTTATTAACGTTACAAGGACCTAATAAGGACTTACAAATGTCTACTTGTCAACGCACCACAAATCTTTTTGCACTATTTGCATCTTAACCTTTAAATACCTCTTCTGCACATTATCATGCACAGTTATTATGTAAACTACTTGTATAGTCTTAGGTTATGTGTATGTATAGTCAGTTATTTATAGTATATGTATAGTGACATGTATAGTGTATTTATGTTCATATTTATGTTTATTTATGTAGCACCGTAGCGGAATGACAATAAAGCTTGACTTGACTTGACTTGTGTTTGAGTTTCTGTTCATGCAGGTGTCCATCCTCACAATCGCTTACATCTCGGCATCATGGAGCAGGTGCTGGTCACATGGGCGTGCGGGAGCGGGAATCGCCAGATGTCAAAGGTCAGCGGCTCCATATCAGTCTCAAACACAAACACACACACGACACACCAGTGCCCTTTCATTTATTAACAGCTGTGATGTATTGAACCCAGTGGAGCAAAGCATCAGCACAGCGTTTCCCTGATCTGACATCATGCTCAAACTCTGATCTGAAACCTGTCAATATGTCCATAATCCATAATAACCCTTCCTCCTGTGAATATTTGTTTAGAGCGGTTTTGGCTTGCAAACGGTGCTTGATCTGTGCAGATTTGTCTCCCGATTCAGACCAGACCGCTTTTTCACTGGAGGAAGTGTTATTATGGATTATAGAGACTGATTTGAGTTGTTAACATCTTAATTGGTTTATTAAATGGATTATTGTGATGTTTTTATCAGCTGTTTGGCTCTCATTCTGACGGCACCCATTCACTGCACAGACAGATGGACACATTTCCACAAATCTGATGAAGAAGCAAACTCATCCTAATCTTGGATGACCTGAAGGTGAGCACATTTACATTTTTTGTCTAAACTCTTTTTTTGAAGTACAGTAAAATGGCCGAAGCGAGCACAAAGGGAACAGAAGCTGCTGGTGTTTGGGGTTTCGGGGACTCCTGAGGCCATCGCACACACACAATGAATGACGGAGCTGATTAAACTCTGTGTCCAAGAAAATCAGGACAGAGCAGAAAAAACGTCCTGTTGAGCCTCAGACGCTCAGATTCAACCTGTCATCCCTGTCAGAATCAGATCAGATGAAGAAACGCACTGCATGACTATTGGCTTTGGTTCCGTGTTCACTCCTGATATGCAGGAATATACTTTAACACACGCGGACAGACACGGACGCCGTGATGAAGCACAGAGGCCGTCTGTCCTGTGTAATTGCCGTCAGCTGCTCACAGACACTGACCATATAATGAGCGCTCAGTAATTAAACTCAAATCTTGCATAAGAAACTCAGCGCCAGCATTCACAACAGAACACAGATAAACCGCCGTCTGTTCGGAGCTGATTCACCACAAGTATCCCTGTAGAGAATTACAGAGGTATCAGAATAAAGAAGGTCTCTGTTTTTAGCTTTACTAACACCAGTATTACAACAATCAGTTCTTAAAGTGATGAATGCAGTCTGTCTTTAACGATTAAAGCATTTCTGATATGCTTATTTCATAAAACCCGCCCTCTTCTGCTGACCTCTGAGAATCAGCCAATGAAATGCAGCCTCCATTTTCAATCAGCCAATCGGATAAAAATGCATCTACTTTCTAATTCCTTTTTTATGGAATCCTGTTTCCTGACTTTTTTCTCACATTCTCTTCTTTTTCAGAATTTCAAAACGTTGAAATTGTGAGACAAAAAATCACAATCACCTGTTTTATATTTTTTATTCCATGGCAAAAACAAAAAGTCAAACTCACAATCAGGGTTAACTAAACGCATAAAAAACACTTTTGTTACTTGAAATAAATGTTAACTGAAATGGAATAAAATATAAAAATCATAAAGTCATTTTATTTTAGCTAGTTTCCAAGGCAACATTCGTTCTCGTTTTCATTGATGTACAAAAGTAGCAAAAACTAAACACGGAAATACTAATAAAGTAAAATAATCAAAATGATAAACGCATTACTAAAACATTCACTAAAATTAGCATGAAAATATAAAAATAAGATCTGATTCAAAATACAGAAACAAAATTTCTAATTGCAAAATGATGAGAAATTTTGAACAGATTTGATCTTTTTTTTTTCAGGCCTAATTATTTCTTTATTGAAACAAACATGCTGAATTATCGCTCACAGTATGTTCATTTCAGTTTCACACACCATGCAGCTCGTGAACATGAGATCATATGAGATTCCGCATTATGTTCACTGATCTGTTGTTGAATGTGCATAAAGCAGCTCTTTCACAGAAGAGAAACATGCAGGTTAGATTTCAGACCCAGTGAACGTCAACATCAGCGCAGCTTCATAAAACAATAGAGAACCAATCAGACGGTAAATATTACACCACCACAGGAATATTAACAGTGACTTCAGTCCTGAATGTGAAGTGCACACGGGCATCATGTTGATCCACAGCTGCTGACAAATGTCATTTTCAGGCACGAGAGGAAAAGAAAATCCAAACAATTTACAGAACATTTACACTTAAAATATCAGTGGCTTTATAGTGTACAAATGTCTAAATGATCTTCAATCAAGAAACATTTCATTGAGAAGCAAAATGACTGATATAAAGTCTTGTTTTCTGAAAAATATAAAAATTGAGTTGAGTTTAAGTTTAAAACTACAGAAGCCCGTTACTAAAGCTGATTCCAACTTTTTATCTCACTATTCAGACTTTTTTCTGATGATTTTCTCTCATTTGTGAGAAACAAACACTGAGAACTGAGAAACAGAAATTTCTGAATTGTGATATAAATTACCAGTGCTGTTACCATCTTTATTTTTTATTCAGAAAACAGAAGAAAACAAGTCATTTTTGACCAGGAACACAAGTGTGTTGATTTGATTTGAAAAATCCCCCAAAATTATCAAACATATTTTTGGAGGTTATTAATGCACTTGTATTTTAGCTGAAAGCAACAGATTAAAGTTAAAAACATCTCTTAATGATGGATCTGTTTCAGCTGCTTTTGTTTTTTTTTGACTGGAGCGGTGTGGATTACATTATTGTGATGTTTTTATCAGCTGTTTGGACTCTCGTTCTGACGGCACCCATTCACTGCAGAGGATCCGTTGGTGAGACACTGACACATTTCTACAAATCTGATAAACTCATCTTCATTCTGGATGACCTGAGGGTGAGTAAATTTTCATCTTATGTACATTTTTGTATGAACTGTCACTTTAAGAATGGTTCGATCTCGATGAGCTGGTGATTAATTAGATTCTAGAGTTCTGATTGCTAATTGATTCACAGCACTGGTCTGTGAAGCTTCTTTAGTCGTTCAATCACGAGATGAAGGATTGCGTCTGATTATCTGAGATCAGCCTCATGTAAAACCAGCAAATCTGACCCTGCGGCGTCCTTGAGACGATACGGATCTGAGATTTTGTGCTTCAGTCCGTCTGAGAAATAAGAAATGACACCAATCAGGATCCTTCTCTCACTGAGCACTTCAACTGTGCTTTCCTTGCCTAAAAATCGGAAAAATGCGTCGTTCAAATACTCGTTTAATACTTTTATTCATCGAGGATGCATTAAACTGATAAAAAGTGTCAGTAAAGACATTTACAATATTCCAAAAGAGTTCTATTTTAAATAAATGCTGCTCTTTTGCTCTTTCTACTCATCTGTGAATCCTGAAAAATAAACTGTATGACGGTTTCCACAAAAATATTGTGCAGCACAACTGTTTTCAGCATTGAGCATCAAATCATCATATTAGAATGATTTCTGAAGGATCATGTGACACTGAAGACTGGAGTAATGATGCTGAAAATTCAGCTGCGCATCACAGCAATCAATTACAGTTTAACACATATTCACATAGAAAACAGACATTTCAAACTGTAGTAATATTATACAAATTTTTACAGTTTTTTTGTCAAATAAATGCAACCTTAGTGAGCAGAAGAGACTCTTGCAGAAAGCTGAGATCTGCCATCACTTGAATAAATTACATGTAAAAATATATTCAAAGAGAGAAGTTGCTTTATAACAACATTTCACAATATTGCTCTTTTTACTATTTAAATGCAGCTTGAAATCTTATCAACCCCAAACGTTTAAATAATAGTGTGAACAATTGAGTTCTAAAATATTTCATTGACTAAAATGGGCTCTTTTTTTGTGTGCAATCTGTGAAAACAGATTCACAAGCACTCTTATCCAGCTCACCATGAACAACTGGAAATGTGTTTAGACCGCACGCCGTCCGTTGTTCTGCTCAAAGGAAACACATTTGCTCTTTTCCTGTTGGATCTTGTGGTTCTGATGATGAACTCAGGGCTTTTTAGTGTGAATCTGTTTACGCCGTCGTCGGTCTTACGGTCACAGATCGCTGCAGTGCCGTCCCGCAGAGTGATGTTATATTTCATAACCTGCCATTTATTGAAGGACATGTTTGTACAGACGAAGCTCAGCTGGTTTGTAGATGAGTTTGTGTGTGACAGGAGGAACTGATCAGATCTCTGTCATCACGGATGTCAGCACGGACCCGTTACTATCTCCGATTTACACGTGGAGGAACCAGGAAGACAAAACGGCACGAAGTGACGCCCTTTATCTCTGTATATCACAAATCAGACTCTAATTCACTCTGTTTGGTTCAGATAGTATTAATACGTTATATTTTATGTTATATAAAATTTTAGATTAAGTTATCAAGTTATATTAAATATTACATTTTAAATGACATTGTTACATATTATAATATTATACCAGTCAAAAATGTGAAATAATTACAACAGTACATTTTGAAAGTCAAAGCTATATTCATTTGATCAAAAATACAGTAAAAACAGTGATACTGTAAACATATTACAATTTAAAAGCACTGTTTTAATATATTTTAAAATATCATTTATTTCTATGATGCAAACTGGATTTTTGATCAAATCAGTGCAGTTGTTGTGAGCAGAAGAGACTCCTTTCAAAAACATTTGTAAAAAAAATCACAATTATTCCTAAGGTTTGACCGGTATGAACTTTAAACTTTAAAAACAACCAGTAGAAAACAAATATTTTCTCCATTATTTTTTGAGAAATACTACATTTGAGAGAAAATATGCTTAATTTCATCAGTGAAATTCTTTAAGTGTCATTAAAACGGGAACATTCTGTTTTCCGTTTCCTAAAAACCACCATCCAGAAAAGTGACAGGAAGTGCCCTGTCCTGCAGCAGGAAGTATCATCGAGCCCAGCATTCCATGAGCCACAACAGCTGGTAGTTTCCACTGGTGAGTGTGATGTGACTGTGTGAGTGTGAGACAGATGCATTATGAGAGAACAAAAGGCTCTTTATCTGCGTTCAGTGTGCTAATGTGCTTTTGTGTGGCAGGTAAACACACAGGTGTGACGCACGCTGAGCTGCTGAGTGTGTGTTTGTGTGCGGATAAAAACACACCCGATGAACCCACACAAACACACACGACCCCCAATCAAAGCACTATAAATCACAGCCAATATACAGTCTGTCCTCCCTCATCTTTCTCTGTGTGTTTACGGCCGTTATCGCCAACGACCGCTGCTAAGCAACAGAATCATCAGGAGCGGCTCTGATTACAGACTGACGCTTCATTCACCAATAAACACCTCCGAATAATGAAAACATATCCAGGTCAAAAAAATGAAGAACAATGTTACGTCTACTTTAAGAACATTAAGGTTTTGTTGCGTTTTCATGATAATTAAATGTGTATTACCATTTAACAGTTTAATTAAAAGTGACACAACAAATGTAATGAAGAATACAATATTTAGGGTCAGTAAGAAAAAACAACAACTTTTATTCATCAAGTCTGCATTAAATTCATCAAAAGTGCCAGTAAAAAATATTTAAAATGACCAAAGATTTCTATTTTAAATAAATGCTGTTCTTTTGTACTTTCTACTCATCTGTGAATCCTGAAAAAACGAGTCACAGTCTGCACATACAGTGGGTACGGAAAGTATTCAGACCCCCTTAAATTTTTCACTCTTTGTTATATTGCAGCCATTTGCTAAAATCATTTAAGTTCATTTTTTTTCCTCATGAATGTACACACAGCACCCCATATTGACAGAAAAACACAGAATTGTTGACATTTTTGCAGATTTATTAAAAAAGAAAAACTGAAACATCGCATGGTCCTAAGTATTCAGACCCTTTGCTGTGACACTCATATATTTAACTCAGGCACTGTCCATTTCTTCTGATCATCCTTGAGATGGTTCTACACCTTCATTTGAGTCCAACTGTGTTTGATTATACTGACTGGACTTGATTAGGAAAGCCACACACCTGTCTATATAAGACCTTACAGCTCACAGTGCATGTCAGAGCAAATGAGAATCCTGAGGTCAAAGGAACTGCCTGAAGAGCTCAGAGACAGAATTGTGGCAAGGCACAGATCTGGCCAAGGTTACAAAAAATTTCTGCTGCACTTAAGGTTCCTAAGAGCACAGTGGCCTCCAAAATTCTTAAATGGAAGACGTTCGGGACGACCAGAACCCTTCCTAGAGCTGGCCGTCCGGCCAAACTGAGCTATCGGGGGAGAAGAGCCTTGGTGAGAGAGGTAAAGAAGAACCCAAAGATCACTGTGGCTGAGCTCCAGAGATGCAGTCGGGAGATGGGAGAAAGTTGTAGAAAGTCAACCATCACTGCAGCCCTCCACCAGTTGGGGCCTTATGGCAGAGTGGCCCGACGGAAGCCTCTCCACATGGAGTTTGCTAAAAAACACCCGAAGGACTCCAAGATGGTGAGAAATAAGATTCTCTGGTTTGATGAAACCAAGATAGAGCTTTTTGGCCTTATTTCAAAGCGGTATGTGTGGAGAAAACCAGGCACTGCTCATCACCTGTCCAATACAGTCCCAACAGTGAAGCATGGTGGTGGCAGCATCATGCTGTGGGGGTGTTTTTCAGCTGCAGGGACAGGACGACTGGTTGCAATCGAGGGAAAGATGAATGCGGCCAAGTACAGGGATATCCTGGACTAAAACCTTCTCCAGAGTGCTCAGGACCTCAGACTGGGCCGACGGTTTACCTTCCAACAAGACAATGAACCTAAGCACACAGCTAAAATAACGAAGGAGTGGCTTCACAACAACTCCGTGACTGTTCTTGAATGGCCCAGCCAGAGCCCTGACTTAAACCCAATTGAGCATCTCTGGAGAGACCTAAAAATGGCTGTCCACCAACGTTTACCATCCAACCTGACAGAACTGGAGAGGATCTGCAAGGAGGAATGGCAGAGGATCCCCAAATCCAGGTGTGAAAAACTTGTTGCATCTTTCCCAAAAAGACTCATGGCTGTATTAGATCAAAAGGGTGCCTCTACTAAATATTGAGCAAAGGGTCTGAATACTTAGGACCATGTGATATTTCAGTTTTTCTTTTTTAAAAAATCTGCAAAAATGTCAACAATTCTGTGTTTTTCTGTCAATATGGGGTGCTGTGTGTACATTAATGAGGAAAAAAAATGAACTTAAATGAGTTTAGCAAATGGCTGCAATATAACAAAGAGTGAAACATTTAAGGGGGTCTGAATACTTTCCGTACCCACTGTAAATATTAATGTTTATGTTTAATTAATGTTTAATGATTAATGCAAATCAGCATATTAGAATGATTTCTGATGATCATGTGACACTGAAGACTGGAGTAATGATGCTGAAAATTCAGCTGCGCATCACAGAAATCAATTACATTTAAACATAGATTCACACTGAAAACAACTGTTTTAAATTCTCTCTCTCTCTCTCTCTCTATATATATATGTTTACTGTATTTTTGATCAAATAAATGCAGCCTTGGTGAACAGACAAGACTTCTTTCAAAAATGTTAAATAGTCTTACTGTCACCAAACAATATACATACTTCACAGTTACTAGCTTTACGGCAGATAGCAGACACACAAACCCACTTCCAGTCTGCAACAAAGCCTGTCCTAGTCTCCCAAACACACACACACACATCCCTCCATTCACACACACAATAGCGGCCACTTCGTCAGTGTTCAGCAGATTTCAGGGTGATTTTCAACATCCTGTGGTTTAATCAGCTTGTTTCTACAGTGCAGCACTCAGTTTTTTTCCCAGCATGCAGTTTGGGTTTCATGGCGCAACCCGCAGCCCAGCCTGATTAATTCATGAGGACAATCAATGATTAAATGCCTTTATTAAAAAAAAACCTCCTGCTCTATGAGAAACTAAACAAAAGTCGATTGTGAATGAGTCATCTGTGATGTTATTCTAAAGAAAAAGGTGCTTGTCTGAATAATCCATCTCTTAAACAACTTCCCTCTTCATCTTCGTCGTCAGTCCCTCTCTCACCGTAATAATACCCACCGTAACAGCGAGAATGTGCGACACTTCCGCTGTCATTTGCTTCAAGTTGTTTTTAGCAGCACAAAAACAGTCAGTTCTGCTGATTGATAGTGCAAATTGGTATTTGTTGTCATATTATTTTCATTTCATCTCAACAGCCGCGCCCGCTCTTCCTTCAGCATTGCAAAATCGTGGATAGAAACACTTTCATTGTTTAAATCTCTAAAAAAAAAAACTTGTTTCACATTGGAATACGTCACACATGTGACCCTGGAGCACAAAACCAGTCTTACGTATCACGGGTACATTCGTAGCAATAGCCAACAATACATTGCATGGGTCAAAATGATCGATTTTTCTTTTATGTCAGAAATGATTAGGATATTAAGTAAAGATCATGTTCCATGAAGATTTTTTGTAAATTTCCTACCGTAAATATAACAAAACTTCATTTCTGATTAGTAATATGCATTGTTAAGAACTATGGACAACTTTGAAGGCGATTTTCGTAGTATTTAGATTTTTTTATTTTTTTTACCCTCAGATTCCAGATTTTCAGCCAGATATTGTCCTGTCGTAACAAACCACACATCAATGGAAAGCTGATTTATTCAGATGATGTATAAATCTCAGTTTCCAAAAATGGACCCTTATGACTGTTTTTTGTGGTCCAGGGTCTCACGTTAGGAAAGTTAAATGGGTTTGTTAGTGCAGATTCACATTGACTTTAAATGTTGTGTGTTAAACTACAGTTAGCTTTACAGCTTCGCAAGCAAACGTTTGAGTGTTTCATGTAAATGTAAATTAAACAGCACCTTTGTTTGACTACTAAGTAAATAAGTTTCACTCAGGAATGTCTAGTAAATATCACAATTAATTACAAAGAAACTGAAAGTAACACGTTAAATTACCATTAAACGTTTTACATTTTGAAGTAGAATGATCTAAAGCAGGTCTAGTTTCTTGTAAAATGTGACCCTGGGCCACAAAACCAGTCATCGGGGTCAATTCAATCACCTGAAAGCTGGATGAATAAGCTTTCCATTGTACAATCATTGGCTGAGATAGGACTGTTTCTGGAAATTGGAAACTGTGGACGCAAAAAAATATTGAGAAAATCCCCTTTAGAGTTGTCCAAATGAAGTTGTTAGCAATGCATATTACTAATCCAAAATTAATCAGAAGTTTTGATATGTTTACGGTAGGAAAATATCCTGCGTGGAACATGATCTTTACTTAATATCCTAATGATTTTTGGCATAAAAGAAAAATCGATCATTTTTTGGCTATTGCTACAGATTCACCCGTGACACTTAAGACTGATCATGTGAACCGTGGTCACAAATGTACTCGAAGAATATTTATTTATTCTACTCCTGCAGTCTCCCATCAAACGAGCCAAAGGTGTTTCGTTCAGTTGTACACGGTTTATTCATGTTTACAAACATTAAAACATTTCGATTTGTACAAAATATAAACTATGCAAGAGAAAAACAATATTACAAAGTGTCCATCTCATGCCAATGAATGACTAACAGTTTGATTCATAACTAAAGTGGGCAAACACAGATGAAAATCCACCTGAAACCGGTGTAAACCACCAGGTGACGAAACTCAAGGCCAGTGAAAGAGCCCGTTTAGTTTGGAAGGGCTCGTTCAATCCGGCCGTTCTGCGCTAAGATCGTGCAGTGAATGTCCCGGTGAGCAGATGTGCGTTGGGAACATCTTCCACATCATCATCATCATCATCACTCTACAGGCTCAGCAATGCAAAAAAACGGGAATGGGATGTTTGGTGTTGGGAACGGAAGCCAGGTGCCGTTGAAATGTCATCATCCATCCGTTCGCGCTTCTACTTGAGGGCTAAAGCGTTCTCCCGGGCGCTCTGGTGACATGACCAGACCTCGAGGACATCCGCGCGGGAGTGTTCGTGAAGCTACAGGTGGAGATGCGGCGGTGCAGAAGGAGAGAAGGTGGCGGGACTGGCCTCGGGGGAACACGTGAACGCGCGGCGGTCCTCCTCAACACCAGCGCTGCAGGAGGCCGGTTGCTATGGCGACGGGGACGAGCACGTTGAGCGCGCTGGCCTGCGTCTGGACGCCGGTGCCGGCCGGAGCGGTGGTGGTGTTCGCCGGGCCGACGTACACGTTTGTCGCCATGGTGTCGTTCGCCTTCACGGTCTGGTTCCCCGCCAGCGCGGTGGAGTCGATCGGCGAGATTGTGCTCTGAGATAAAACCTGAGGAGGGAGAAGCGCGATTATCACGTGAGTCACATATGCAAATGGAGGAAGAAGAAGACGACGACGACGACGATGCGTAAAGTTGCGCGATTGTTATGCAAAACGCAACACTTCTGAACGGCATTTGCGTCCTCGGATCTCTCGGCTGGATCCTTTGTTTTTCTGAATCGCCCACATTTGCATGTTACTGTTCATGCTCAAAACACGTGCGCAGGTGCGTTTGCATGAAAACAGCTTAAAATATAGCAATATAGAAGAATTTTAGAAATCTGGAATATATTAAACTGAGAACTTTCTCAGAACCAGTCTTATTTTAATATCACTGATATACCATTATAGTTTTTATTCCTATTTTGAATTTGTTTGTCAATTTTTCATTGGCGTATAGTTTGTATTATTTTAATTTCAGTTTTGGTTACTTCAAATGATGAAATGATGGCAGCACTGAAGTTTACTTGTTTTTCTTTTTCATTTATTTAATTTGAAATGGGTTAAGTGTGTTTTTTAAGGGATCAGCTTTAATAAACTACAATAATCCTGCTCAGGTTATTATTTGGCTAAAGTTCTGCCAAGGTTCTCTCAAAATGATAAACAAACGTTCATGCAGTAACTTTAACAAAATGCTCGTTCAAAAACGTGATTTTATCCATCATTAATGGAATGTTTTTTTTTCCCTAAATGTTCAGTGTTTGTCTTTTTAAATGTTACTGCTTGTTTCAGAACGTCAGAAGTAACGTTCCCAGTAAAATGTAACATTTCCATAATGTTTGTATATAACAGAAATGAAAATGAAATGAAATAAAAAAAAATCTTGGAAATAATCATAAAAAGATTTAAGAGCATGTATTTTCATCAGCTCTCCAAAATTACGCATGGAAATTGTCCATGGTTTCTGCATCCAGGTGCATATAACTGTATGTTACTATATTTTTATCCATAGCTATTTCAACGTCCAGAATGGACTTGCAGGTTTCTCGCGGTGCGGTCCGGTCGGTCCGAGACAAAAGCGAGTCAGAGACGCGTCGGTGTTTCGGGTTCTCACGCAGGGAAAAGGCTCGAGCGCTGCCCGGATCGGGTTTCCGGGACACAGAACGGTCTCACAGAAACTCAAGCCCCTGGACAGACACTGATACACTTTAAATGATTCATTCTCCAAAACCACAAAATGCCCCTTTCTCCTAATGGAAAGTGATGATCCGAGCGCAGACGCGGTGGGGACTTTTGTGCTCTGTAGCATTGAGTTCTTTAGTTTGTATTAAAACGATGCTTTAGTAATATCGTAGTTTGTGCAAAATGATCCCAAACAGGCTCAATTTCGCTTCAGTGTGAACTGTGTTGATTATATTTATCATAATCTCATATATAAAAAAAAAAAGCTAATAATACTATTCAAAAAAAGAAATCTGGCACAGTTTTGTGACCCTGCAACTTAATCCAAATACACTTTCATTTCGTTTTAAAGCAGACGTATTTGATTCTTTTTATTCTCCTGTATCCTAGTTTGGACGCAAGTCGCATTAAATTTCAACATCTACAGTACATCAGCAGAGTCTGAACCTTAAACATAACTTGAAAATGAAATATGTGTGTAATAATTAACATATGAACTCATACCTGAGTGATTAAGCAGAAAGCGCAGAAAATGACTCCGGCGGGGGTAAGCTGAGCCATCCTGATGATGAAGATGAAGGTGATGATGAAGATTGAGGCTGATGGGAGACACGCAGGTGGGCTCAACTAAAGGGAGACGCCGGCTGCTGCTGGAGCTTTTATACCGGGACTGATGAGCTTTTACGTCACGTACGTCACCCCCCATCACCAACCCCCGCGCAATCAGCTCTGATGTTCTTTTGTATGTATTTTTTTTATGTAAAAATGTATTTGTAGATTTCAAGTGTTATCGGTTAAATATCCGGCGGCGATAGTTGGAGTAATAACGAAATGCGATTAATTTTCGATATCTAACACTGTAGGAGAATAAAAACACCGTCAAATAGTTAATAATTGATGTCAAGCTTATTTGTGCGCTGATTGCGCGCCAACTTTGATTCGCGCGACCTCTAGCGGCCGCGTGCGGAATCGTTACTGCATTTCTCTTCGTAAACAGTCCTGTAAGCATAAAACAAATGAATCATTCAAACCAAACACATGGACAAGAGCAGACAAGCCCTGGTGTTACTTTAAGCAAAACTGTAGAATGGCGCAGTGATGTTGCCATTGTAGAACTAAGTGAAGCATTTGAGAAACATTTTCAGTCAGTATATGATGTTTAGGTGGTAATACTATGTGTGTTTGCAAAATGAATAAATGTTTCTGAAACGTTTCAGGAGCATTTTAAGCCCTTTTATACTGTCCAGGCGGCAGTACGGTGGGTTTTTGGACATGTAGCATGGTAATACCACAGTGCTCTTAGAAATACACTGGAGTAAATACCATGGTACACGAGTACAGTAATCCTTCAAGATAAATTTCACAGTCATACGTGAACGGACACACAAATGAGGAATCATCGCCCTCCAGTGGCCTGGATAAGCACTTCATCTGCTGACAGCTCCAATAGTTGATGTTTTTAGCTTAACAGGAAAACACTTGCAAACTCGTTGACAAAAACAAACGCAATGGACTTGTGTTCCATGCAGCAAGTGTTTGTTGTGTTTCAGAGCATCAGTGAGTCCTGAATGTCCATGGAAAGACTCTCCGCAGGTGCTGGAGCTCAGACGGGCTCAGTTTCTGCTGCTCCACCAGATGTGTGTGTGTGTGTGTAGTTGTTTTTGCCTGCCTGCGGTCCCCACAATGTTAAAAAATGATTAATAATAGTAAATGATGTTTATCTGAAAGTGTAACGATGCAAACATGTTTTCTGTGAGGGGTAGGTTTAGGGTTGGGGTTGGGTTAGGGGATAGACAATATCGTTTGGTCAGTATAAAATATATAGAAGTCTATGGAAAGTCCCCACAATTCACAAAAACAAACATGTGTGTGTGTGTGTGTATGTGTGTGGGTGGGTGAGAGAGAGAGAGGTTTGAGGACGCGGACAGGCCGTTGTGTCTTTGCCAGAGGGGATCAGGTGACACCCGCAGGGCACGAAATCCGAACCGGGGCCCTGAACCGGGGCTCTCCGTTTACACGAGCGCGCTTATTCTTCGAAACACTGAGCAGAGAGTCCGTGTGTGTTTGACAGAGAGAAAGAGACTGTTTGTACTGATTGAAAAAGAGATTTTACTTACTACTCACATTATGCTAACAAAAACAGCCATGCGATTAGCAGGTACAATAGTGAAATCATGTTATATCTCGGCAGTGCACAGTGTAAATCACTTTGGATTAAAGTTCCCAGCAAACACGGGGACGTTTCTACAGCTTTTATGGGAATGTTGCTACACAGCATTTTAGAAAACGTTTTATAAACCACACCTAAAAAATCAATAATGTAACCAAAATGAATAAATGTTCGTTACTACATTTAAATTCAGTATTTTAGTATGTATTTAAGTACCATGATTGAAACCATGGTACCAGCACAGTGCTTTTTTGAAAATACAATGAAATTGTTTTGTTTTGTTTTTTCACCAGAAATAATGAAAACAAATAAATAAAGCTGGCAAAATACTAAACAATACTTTATACGAAAGCGATTTTGTTTTAACTAGATAAAAACGTTCGTCAAGACAAACTTTAAGTTGGCTTGAGAAATCCTGACTAAAAGTTTTTAAACATTTTTGAAAGTTTTGTGGTTTTCTGTGTGAAATGGATTGAAGTTTAAAGTAGTTTCAAAGCTTCAAGCTTGAATGTTTTGAAGGCAGTACAGTCTGTCAGATAGATAGAGATGCATGGATAGCATGTTACTAGCATGATTGACATGTTACTAGCATGTTGCTAATATAATTAGCATGTTGGTACCATATTGTTAACATCATTAGCATGTTGCTAGCATCTTTCTAACATGTTTCTAACATGATTAACATGTTACTAACGTGTTGCCAGCATTGTTAGCATGTTGTTAGCATCATTAGTATGTTGCCAGCATGTTTCTGGCATGATTAGCATGTTGCTAGCATGTTTTTAACATGGTTAGCATGTCACCAGCATGTTAGCATTTTTTAACATGATTAGCTTGTTGTGCGCATGTTTATAGTATGATTAGCATTTTTTCTAGCATGAATCTAGCACGTTGTTAGCATGTTTCTAGTTGCTAGGCTTGGTTGGATAGATGAGTTTGAATGAGTTTTAATATGCTGTGTTCACACCATATGGTAATTACGGTAATTTCGAGATGACAACATGTGATGTTCTGCTCAGCTGTTCACGTCCTCAAACTCGGAATTATGCTTCTCTAAGGCAACACTATGGACGCCTAAACAGAGCCTTCCTTTGTCACGTGGTACAAGTGGTAGTTCTCAGAAGACTCCCAGTTCACAAGTTGTAATTACGAGTTCTACGAGGACGTTAACGCTTTTTACAAGTTGGAATCTCATAATTACGGTAATTCCGATATGGCGGGAACGCGCCTTTAGATTAGAAATACAGTACATAGAAGGGAAGCTTGATTGAGTCTCAAGGGATTCTGGGAGTTTTGACAGGAGTTTGAATAGTGTTGCTCATTTGAACATTCCGTCAATGTAAGTCTATGGGATTTTTCCCAGCTTTAATAGTCAGTTTTAGTCCGATCATAAGTTTGAATAGCGTTTCTCAAGCCAACTTAACCCATCAAATATATGTAGTACCGGGCCAATTGCGTGACGCCACTTGTCACATGATCTAAAAAATGGCGCCGGCGAGCAACTGCTTAGTTTAGAATAAAACAGATTTTCTGGAAGGCTAATAGATTTGACATCTTCATCTTATGCGAGGCTGCGCCATTTTAATAATATTTCTCAAATGTGCTGTTCATTTATAAGAAGTGATATGTTTACTTCAGTAAAACCAGTTCATTCAGAGGCCGCGTATTTTAGGTCACGTGACAAAACAATTCCTACTAACAGTAAAAATCTTGACAAGATACTGCGGTGCTGTGAGGGAAGCTGCGGTTCCGCTGGTCGTGACCTGAAGCCTCGCTCCTTGCATTCCTGCCGAAACGGATCCGGGGGAGCCGGTGGGAGGAGGAGGAGGAGGCGGTGGGCGCCGGGTGTTGAGTTTCACCTCCTCCTCCTCCTCCTCCTCCTCCCCTGATCTCCGCTGCGCTCCTCTCATTGTTCCCGCACCGCGTCAGATTCGCGTGACAGCCGCGACTGACAGCGTCCGTTCCGCGCGCCGCTCCGCGAGTCATGCCCGAGATGGAAACGGGGCGACCGCCGGAGAACAAGCGCAGCAGAAAACCCGCTCATCCCGTCAAGAGAGACGTGAGCGACGAGATGAAGGTAAGAAACGGAAACTTGTGTTTCTCTCAGAACTGCGCTCCACTTGCTAGTCAGATGCCTAAACCGGACAACATTTGGGCTCTGCTTTTGTAAAAACACCACTGATCTGAGTGAGTTTGCGCCGTTTTGCTGTTGCTTTACCCGGGGAAGCGTGTCAAAACTTATTTTGTGGAGCTGGTTGACTGAGGAAGTCTTGCTGGTTAAGCTAGTTGAGAAGCTTGATGGGAACGCAAGGTACACTAGCATCCCGTGCTGGAGACTAGTGAGCAGTATAGTGAGCTTTTGCTGGTGTTTTTCAGCAGGTATTTGATGCCCAGAGAAGCTGTCGAGACGAGGAACTCATGAGATCATGCCAAAATGCTGTGAACACTGAATCAGTGTTTTATGTATCCGAATTCGTTTAATATTTAATAATAATAAAAAAATAAAAATAAAATGTCTGTTCAATTATTATATATACAGTTATTAATAAAAAAAAAAAAAAATATATATATATATATATATATATGTAATAAAATATAGAAAAATATTTACTATATAAAAGTCATAAATAAAATATTTAATATGAAAAATTAAGTTCTTGATATTAAAATATTACTGTAAATATTAAAAAACCTAAGATATTCTGTATTGTTTACTTTGTGTAATTCGTTTTTAAGATAAAATATTAATATAAAAAGTTCTGAATAAAATATGAAAAATATGTAAATACTTAAAAAATAAAATATCTAATATACATTAAAAATTATGTTTAATTTAAATATACATATTTAATTTTTAAATATTTAAAAATAAACTATTTAATATAAAACAGTTTCTTATAAATATGAAACATAAAATATAGTTAACAAAATATTTTGACAAATAATAAATAATATAAACTTAATGACATTGAATAAAAAGTTACATTTAAAAATATGAAAAATAACATATATTTAATGAAAATGTGAAAAATAAAGTATTTTTAATATGAAGATATTTAAAAAAAAAAAAAAAAATAAAGAAAAGATGTCATATAAAAACATTAAAAAATAAAGTATTTGATGTCAATTTAATATGACCGAATCACTCGGTTGCATTAGGTTGCACTAACCAAAGTCAGTATTAAAGGGCAGATCATGTACAGTGAGAACCTTCTGATAACAGCTGCACATTTTTCACTGTAGTTCACATCATACGATGCCCACAGTGCCGTCTAAAAAGTTGAATCACAGCCACGGACTCCGCTGAGCTGATTTTGCACCGGTAACAGAGATATTGTCTGACACGAGCCGCTCTCGAGTGTCGTTCCGAAGCGCTTGGGCTCCAGATGTGAGCGCAGCTCCTCACGCGTCCGCCGACGGACAGCTGACACGATGACCTTATTCAATCTCTGACTTTTCCTCCAGACCTCTTTCGCAACCGCGTTTGATACGCGACACGGATACGTGACACGGCGTGTTTATAAGCGCCGCTCGATGGGCTTTCTGCGAGTCTTTCCATCTCTTTCTGTGGGAGCCGCTCCGGATCGGCCCGAGCGATATCCACTGGGGGTGTAGAGTTACAACTTAACTAATTTTAATCCAAACACATGAAACCCAAGCCCGGCCTGATGCAAGCGGCCCCGGGCCCGAGGAAGGGGTCGCGGCGGGTTTGTTGCCTTTGGCCGGCGCGGTTCGGGACGGGCCCGTCACTCTCGCCGAACAGATGTTTGTCTGAACTGCCAAGAAGAAACAAAAACAACATTGTGGGATGGAAGCGGAGGAAGGGAGAAGCCCGTCTGCCGCTAACGAGAACGCAGAGAGAGAGAGAGAGAGGCGCTGATGTAATTAGTCTCGGGGCCGCTGGAGAGGAGGGGGAATTCTGGGAAGGCTGTGACTCTGCAGCGGTGTTGGGTGTCCTGTGATTTTTACCCGCGGATCGAGTGACGCCTCTAATCTCAGACGGAAAGCTCTCGGCCCGGGAGATTGTGTGTCGTGAGATCACGAGCTCCCGTTTTTGCAGGAAATTCGCTGCTTTTTTGATGGGTGAGGATCGGTTTTCCCAGCAGCGCCTGCTCTCGAATCAAACACACACATATGATGATGATGATGATGATGATGGTGATGGTGATGATGACAGATGAGCGTTTGTCTCATCATAACATCGGTTTCTCCTAGTAGTGCTTCTCCGGTTCTTATTTTACATTGGATATCAAGTGGCGACACAACAGTGCCAAAATATTTATCTTACAAAAGTCATTTACATACGACACTGCATGCACACATTTACATACTGTATATAGATAGATATATTAGAAAGATAAATATTTATTGTATAATATTTAATAAAAGGGTAATTAATTATTAATCAAAGGAAATATTTCACGTTTAAACATTAAAATAATAAAAAAAGATTGATCATGTCTTAATAAAAAAAAAAAAATCATAAAATGTTTAATTAAATCTAATAAACTATTTAAAAAATACATGTATTCAATATACATTTAATATAAAAAATACGAACATTAAACATTTAATATAAAATTATATAAAATGGAAAAAAATCATATTTTTTATTAATATTATTTTTTAAATTCACATTATAAAGTTGTTTTTATTTATCTTTTTTTTTTTTTATCATTTTTTATATATATATTTATATATTATATAGTAGTTATTTTATTACATGACCTTAGACATTTTGCCTTAGTAATTAGCAGAAATAGATATATATATATATATATATATATATATATATATATATATTTTTTTTTTTTTATTTATTTTTTTTTTTTCAAGTGATGACGGTTATGGTTTTACATTTTTTTTGTTTTAGATAACTAATGTAAAAACAAAAACATTGCAAATATTTTATATAATATGAAAAATGAAATATATTTAATATACAATATTTAATTAAATCTAATGTAAACTTCAAAAAATTGCATTTATTAAAAAATATAATTGTAATAAAAATATGAAAAATTAAACATTTAATATAAACTGAATTTAAAAATATTTTTAATTAATGTTATATTTTAAAACGATATCACATAAAGTTGTAGTGTTTTTATTTATCATTTTCTTTTCTTTTTAGTTGTGGTTATTTTATTACATGAACTTAGACTTTTTGCCTTAGCAACTAGCTGAAATAATTCCATTTAAGACTGTATATATTTTTGTTAAAATGTGTGGGATTTTTTTTCAAGGGACAAAGCTTTTTCACGGTTTTAATTTTATAGTTTTAGTTAACTAATCTTTTATATTATTTTTTTGAAAAGTGTTACATTTAAATTAAATCTATTGTATTTTTCATGTTTATTTTCAACAGAAGTCTGCTGTGATCTCAGGTCACTAAACACACGTGTGTCTGTTTGTATTGCAGAGCTTTGCTGAAAACACCATGAATGAGTTGTTGGGTTGGTACGGCTATGATAAAGTGGATCTGCAGGACTCAGACGCCGCTGACGGACGGAACCGTGTCAGACGCAACCATATATCAGTTCTTAAAGGTACGTGCGCACATTCACAGCTGCTGTTCGCATCGCTTCCTCCATGTGACTGTGATTTATCCTCCAGAGAACTCGGTGCCAAAGCCACACGCTGTAGAGAAGAAGCCGCCGCCATCAACATCATCATCATCATCTTCCTCAGAGCCCGTCAGAAATGGCGAGAAGGAGCCGGCGTCCGTCCCTCTGTCTCCGTCTCCGTCTCCGTCGTACTCTTCCTCGGCGTCGCCGCGTGTGAAGGAGCAGCACGGCATGAACGTCATCGTGCCGCTCATCAAACCCTCTGCCGGTGTGCAGCACAAAACACACAAATAAACTCATGAAATAATGTGCATTCAGTGTGATATTGATTGTGACCGATTGTGTTCAGTGGAGGACGTCCAGAACGTGCCGATCGTGTGCGTCTGGTGTCAGAAGGAGGGCATGAAGCGTTATTCTCTGCTCATGGGCTCCGAGCTCAAGAGTTTCTGCAGTGAGAAGTGTTTCGCCGCGTGTCGACGCGCATACTTCAAACGAAACAAGGTAAAAACACGTCAGCACTACTGACATATCGGTCATATATCGATATATACGGTCGATATATACTGATATACTGCCATTTTTCAAAATCTGCTCACAGACTTTGGTGAATTTTGAGTAAATATTGTGTAACAATAATAAAATATAATTAATACATTAAAAATAGAATTTTAAAAAATATATTTAGCCATAAATTAATTGTATAGTGTCTACAAAGTTTAATTAATTAATTGTAGTAAATTAATACAAATTAGATTTTTAGTGTCAGAATATGACAAAGTTTGAAAAGCATAATCAAATTTCCATAATTTATCAATTTAAAAAAAATCTAAATAAGGCAATGTTTATTTTAAATACACATAAAATATTAAATTATTTATTTCAAAATTACATTGTTATGATTTAATTAAGAAGTACTGATATATTGGTCAGACTGATTCACTGGCCGACATTAGGACATTTTTGACAGTATTGTGTAGAAATAATAATAATGATATATAATTATTGCATACAATTAAAAAGAAATAAATAAAATGAGAAATGATTAAATTTTTTTAAAAAAAATTAATTTGAATTTTTAGCCATAAATAAATTGTACAGTGTAGTCCAAAAGTTGAAGATAATTTTAATTAATTAATACAAATGACATTTTTAGTGTCATAATTTTAGAGAAAGTTTGAATTGAAAAAAGGTTGCCGATTATTTTCATGTTAAAAATTCAAACATTTATCAAACCCTTCTCATGTTTACGGTTTACCGGATGTCGACTGACATGCGGGTAATTTTTTTTTTAGCAAGTGTTTTATTACTACTATTTATTTTTTTAAATGTTTTAAAATAAAAGCAATCAAAATAAAGGAGACTGTTTTATTTTTAAATATTTTACAGTTGTTATTTTACCTGCATTGTCTAATTGCACTGAAGCGTGATTAGAGAATGTTTTCAGACTATATATGAGCGTTATTTTGGCCATCAGCCACTCTGACCTCCAGATACCGGCATCGACCGTCAGTAAACCCGTATCAGTTGAGCGCTCGAATCTCACATCTCAAACTGTAGAAACACCGTCCTGCACTGACAGATCAGCCTCTGCACACACACACACACACATGTATGAAGGCATCGCTTTACAGGCTGCTGTGTTTGTGCTTAACGAGCACCACATTCCCACAACAGAGAGAAGAAACACACAGGATCATTTATCAGTCCAGAGTCACACACACACTGATGAGTTTCAGCCTGTCTCTGAGACAGAGAGAGAGAGAGAGAGAGGATTCATCTTACAGCGCATACTTTACACACAGGACGCTCCGGTTACACACACACAGCAGGAGAGAGTTCATCATCTTCGTTCAGTCTGGTTCACTCTCTCACACACACACTCTCTCTGGTTGCTCACAGAATAACGTCTCTGGATTCTTCAGCCGCACTTGAAGGTGTCCGTGTCTCTCAGGCGATATATACGATATCAAAGCAAGCCCGTTTGCTCTACAGAACGATTGCGTTTCACTAAAAGATGTTGCTAAAACAATAGATGTAGTGTTGAGAATGAAAACAAGGCGTTTTGTGTCACACACACTGACTAACGTGACTTTCTTCATCACGAGTGAAATGTCGCTGTGTTTGAATCAGCTGCTGTTTTTGAGATACTATTATAGTTTTTATTACAGTTTATTATTGTTAATATTAATGATGCCTTTATATTCTAATAATCTTCATTTTAATATTTTTTTATTTTCATCTTTTATCTTTTTAAAATATTTTATCACATATTTTATGTAAAAGTTTTTTCCATATAGTTTTAATTAAGTAACATGTTTTTATTTCAAACCAACAAAGCACTTCAGGTTTGTATTTGTGTGTATTTGTGTTCCTTAAGGCTCGAGATGAGGATCCTCATGGTGACCAGTCTCCGCCCCCTGGCCAGACGCTGGACACGCCCTCAAGACTTCTGATGAAGATGAACAACAACACGCGTGTAAATAAACACACTCACATGATGCAGCACAAGCTCAAGCGTCCATTAGCGGCACCGCATGTAGAAACAGTTACTGCAAAAAAAAATATTAAGGATTACATTCATTAAAAAAAAAAAAGGTATATATATAATTGTATTAATAATATTAATACTATTTATTCATATTATCAATTAAATAAATGAAGTAAATTATGAAATAAATCCAAAAAAATATTAAATATCCAGTTACGTGTTCTAGTTTTGTCATTATCTGAGATGACTGACCATAGACAAAAAATAAGGAAAAAGAAAACTAATAGCTTTACATAATAATAGTAATAATAACAATAACGATAATAATAGTAATATATCATTATATTATGTAACTTCTCCATGTAAAATAATATACTATTAAAAGCATACAGTAATATATTACTTTGAATTAATATTAATGTAATAATAAAATGTTATTGCTCATTAAAATTAAAAAAGTATACATACAGTATTTATGTATGAAGTGTACATATTTATGTATATCATTGTTTATACATGATTGTACATATAAAAGTATTTTGTACAAGTAATTAAAAATATAAGATTTATAAAAATACATCAATTATACATATGTCATGTGCAAAATTATTAATGTTTATAAAAAGTGTTGTGCAATTAATAAAAAAACAAATGTAACATCATTTTTAACATCACCCGTGTATTCTCTGTCTGTCTGCAGGTGTGTGATTGGTGTAAACACGTGCGTCACACTAAAGAATATCTGGACTTTGGTTCGGGTGAGGAGCGGCTGCAGTTCTGCAGCACCAAATGTCTAAACCAGTACAAGATGGACGTGTTTTACCGCGAAGCTCGTGCCGCCCTCTCCGGCCCCGGCTCCGCCCACAAAGACGAGGAGACTCGTCCCAAAACGGCTGTCGCGGAAACCCAGAAACTCCTCACCCCGGAGGCCTGGGACAGACCAGCGTCAACCCTCTCGGTCCAAACGCCGCCGCCCCCGACACAGCAGCGAACGCCCGTCTCAGCGTCCCAGCCGAAGATTCAGACGAGCGTGTCGCCCTCTTCTCCCGCCGGCCCGTCTCACATTACTCCGGAACAGCCACGCCCACCTCAGATGCCCCTCCCTTTTGTGCGGCCGCCCCTCCACGCCCAGGGCCTCCGAAGCCCCGCCCCTCATCCTCCCCGTAACCCGCCCCGCCCCCTCAGCCCCGTCCAGAGGGCTTCCTTTGCCCCGCCGCCTCTTCTCCAGCCCTTCCCCACCCCCTACATGCCCTTCCACCCCGCCTACCCGCCCCATTTACCCCCGCCCTGGCCGCAGCCCATGATGTTATCGCCCTATCCGGTGTTCGTGCCAATCCCGGTGCCGATTCCCATTCCCATCCCTATTCCCCCTCAAACAGGCCACAAAGGAGTCATTCGAAGCCTGCAGGAGCAGGAGGACGAGCGTACGCTCGATCCGGGGCACTCGGAGGAGACCAACCAAAAAGTAAAGACCGAACGATGCGTTTCCCCTCTCGCGTCCGAGCGGCAGGTGATTCAGTGTCTCCGCAAACAGCCGGTGAAAGAGGAAACTCACACGCCCACATCTCCAATGCACAAAGCACTTTACGCATCAGTCGTCACGCCCAGAATCGTCACTCCCGCCTCTTTGTACTCACTGGCTCGTTCGACCGCCATACAAGCCGCCTCGTTTTCATTGGACGGCTCTGGCTCCGCCCAGATTCCGTCTCCTGTCTCCGATTGTGAAGATGTGAAAGAGAACAGCTACTTGGGTGGGCGGGACGACGGCTCGACCAATTGCTGGTCGGCGGAGCAGACGGACTGCCGGAGCGACCAATCGAAAGAGAGCAGGGGGGAGGAGGAAGCGCCACAGGATGTAGAGCACACCTACGCGCGGTCGGTGCCGCCCAAACTGCGCGAGAAAAACACACTGATGGCCACACAGATGCATTTACACACTCAAACACAATCCTGGGAGAAAAACACGGATCTGGGATCCGAGCCGAGGGACGATTCAGAGCCGCCCGTCAAGAGACGATGCTTGAGAATCAGAGACCAGAACAAATGAGGGCAGGGGTAACACACACACACACACACACACACTCATCAACATCATTCATGTACAAATAGTCAGTTTTTGCCAATAGCATTGTGTTTGTTTTAGGTTTGGGCTTATAATTAATTAAAAAAAAATATTTTTTTATAAAAAATAAAATGATTAATCTTTTTTATAATATGTATTTGTTATATAATTATGCATATTTACAATATATACTAATTAAATGTAATTAATGATACATTTCCTAATAATATTTTTGTAATGATAAAAAATAATAAAACATGAATATTTATAATATATATGAATTAATTAGTCATAGTTATTCATATTTATTTTAAAAATAAAAATAATTTTTTGTAATTTAAAATTACATAAAAAATTATTGTAATGTGCTATTATAATGATTATAATGTGCTAATTATAAGTGTGTTTAATACATATTAATACCTAAATTTGTGTTAATTAAAAATAATTTGTATAAAAGTAAAATAATTACATTTCTAATACAATATATATATTTATAATATGCATTAAATATAAATATACAATATCTATTGTACATGCCTATAAGTATGCAGATATTTTCAGTATTTACAAATCATTCAGCACCATGTTATTACCACAGACTACTAGTGTTTTTCATGTTACAAAACACAGCACAGTACATGCATTACCATCTCTCTGCTAACACAAACAAGCACACACTGTTACATGAGATGCTATGATTTATTCTACGCTGTTTGTCGGTCTTATTTCTCTGGCTGGAGTGAGTGTGTGTTTGTGGGTTTTCCCTTCGAACGGCGCCGGACAGAAACTCAATCCGTGTCGTAGCTCTAAGGTTGCATTAGCAGTGAAAAGAGCAGAATGAATCTTCTGCAGAAACCAGAGATGCTCACGAGAAACACACACAATCCTGCCTGTGAGAGGAACACGTGTGAGTGAGAGAGTGAGTCTGTGTGTGTTCATGTGTGAGAGACTGTGTGTGCATATTCTGGTTTGTCTACACTTGTGGGGACCAAGTGTCCTCACTTCTACTGTGAAATACTTTATCAATCCACTAGTGAGACATTTGACTGGTCGTCACTTGTTCACAAAGTTTGTAAATCAGGCAAAAGATGTAGCTGATGTAAATCTAGTGTTCTGATGGGTGAGTTCAGGGGTCAGGGTTGGGTTAGCTGATAGAAAATATCATTAACCACATAGAAAATCAATGGGAGTCTATGCAGTATTCTCACTAAGATGCCAAACAAACATGAGTGTGTGTGTGTGTGTGTGTGTGTGTGTAGTTGCTGCTCCAGATGTTTCTGGATGTTTTTCTGCATCTCATGTTTCAGTGAAAATGAGCAGGTTTTATAGGGTTTTTTGTAATGGAACAAAACTTTGCAAACGGTTTAAGAGCCTCAAACTACACGTCATTTATGTCTTTCGGATTTTCTTTTTTACTATTATTTTTTACGAGATATAACCATGTAAATGTTCGGGTCATTTTGACCCATGTGTGTATGGAGCACCATTAGTGTCAAAAATACTTTGTTAAATTATGTATGAAGTTATATTAGTGTGTGAAATATATTTGGCCTTTTCCCAATATCTCACACACTTCTGGACTGAATTTTGTTGATGAACATGAATATGCACGGCTATTAATGAACCATTGCAGCATGAAAAATAATCACTTTTTCATCTGAAAGTGAAGTTTATGCAAGTAAAATATATGTGGCTTTAATAAATTTTGACTAATTTTGACGGATCGCGGGTTATTAATTCAAAGGAATTTAAATTCCATTCATTCCACTTGGGTTCATGCTGGTAATTCTCAGATTAGATGTTTATATAAATTTCATACAAAGATATACAGTATTCAAATAATATTTTTTAATAATATTGAAAGTAATACTTTTTTTTTTTGAAGAAGAAGAAGAAGAATTTCTAAAAAAAAAAATTGAATGCGTAAAAAGGAGGAATGCAGCAGGAATAACAGCGTAACATACAAAACTGGCGTTTTTTCACATTCACTCATTAATGGTCAGTTGCTGATCAGATAAGATGGTTCGAGTTGAATAAAGTTGAGTTGAGTTATGACTGTTTTTTTTATAAAGTAACGATTCTTCTGGAAAGCATTATGCGGGTTAATGAAACGGAGGAGTTCAGCTTGGTTTTCCCACAGCAATATGTTTATCGATGGAAAGTTTCTCTGTTTTTAGTGGCTCTTGTCCAACGCTAATAGAGGAAACAATGAGCTGGATTTAAAGTGATCTGGGATCAGATTTCTCCTCCTTCAGGTTTCCTGGCGTATGATTGTGTTTGAGATCGTGCGAGTCTGTTTCTCCTCGTTGCTCGTGTGTCTGAATCTCAGTGTTGATTCTGCCGGGTTTTATTGCTGAAAGTCGATCCGTTCGCTCAGGGATTCACTGATGTTTGAAACTCGAGCTCTCGGGCCTCACATCCTGTTACTCTTTCTGCTCCTCGACTCCGTTTCTTCTGCTTTCTCAAGATTTTATTGGGTCCGTGTAGCAAAGCTATAGTGTTTCTGCTCGTTTTCTTCTTCATCATTATTTTTGTGCTTTAAAACAGATCCAGCACAGATCATAAATCAGAGAGACGCGCTGTTTGTGCAGCTTTTTACTGTATAAGTAGGTTTTATATAGTGTGTGTAATAGGTTTTATAAATATGTATCATTATACACGTTTACGAAAAGATTTTTAAATGTGTATAATTATCTCTGTTTAGTTATGTTTAATTCATTTACGTTTATGCATTCGACAGATGCTTTCATCGAAAGTGACTTGCATTTGATCAGTGCATGCGTTTCCTGGGATTTGAACCCACGACGCTGGCGCTGGTCAAGATCTGTCTATAGAGGACACTATACAATATCAGCTCAACATGCTTTTTTTTTGCTGCAACTGCTAGCGTGTCCTAAAGTGTCTTTTATAGCATTTCCCACATTTTCTCTGTTGGTGTGTTTGCAGTGATGGAACGATCGAGTCGAGTGTTTCGGGGGGGCGATGCGGTGTGTGGACGTGCAGAGGACGCCTCAGTGAAGCCCATCCAGACGTCCAGCAGCAGCATCTGCCCCAGAGCATCATGGGAGTCACCGCTCGAACGCGTGTGATCCAGTTAGACCACATATGTGTGTTTTCCTGCCGAGCTCCTACAAAGCCAGGCATTGTTCCACACTGCCAGTGTGTGTGTGTGTGTGTGTGTGTTCAGCTGTGGTTTAGGATTACCTGACACACTGGCGCTTTGGCTACAGGGCATTTTTAGACTTCGCCGAAAGAGTGCCAAGAGCACAAACACACTCGCACACGTATGTCAGTACATTGAGCTCTGCGGCTCCTCAAACATTTGGAAACTGTACATTCAGGAATATGAGTGTTGAACGATTAGAATCGGATCAGATCTCTTCAGTTATTGGCCAACTGATGGATGTTTGAAGTCATTGCCAACAGATTCGATTCAGATCACATATCACTGTGAACGAGAAACGGCAGAAATACACGTCCAGACGTTCAAACGCGCTTCACCCAGTTCACGTGTCTCATGATCTCAACAACTAGGAGTTCATTTTGGAGCAAACAGTGATAGAAATGTGCTCATGATACATGTTTGGTAGCGTCCCCAAATACTAGTCAGTTTTTGCTTCCAGATGAATTCTTTCCATTCATTTTTCCCATCGGGATTTTAAAAAGTGTCCGTAAAACCGCCGTAAGTCATGAATTAAACCAACCGGCTACAAGGAGAATCGCAGCATTACACACGTGTAGTTTTAGGCAAATAAGCATTTGAAAATCAGACAAAAAGACGGGAAAGAACTACAATCCCGTGAGGCATTGTGGATAACAATCGATTTAAAAACAGTGGTTTAGAATATAACTTCATTTTAAGTTATGGATTATATTTATAAAAACTATATATTTTAGGTTTACTGCAAAGTATGTGTTTCATTGAGTGGGTGGGGCTAATGAGTTCTTTTGGTGACTTTCTGATTGGTGGAATTTTGCATTGCATCATGGGTAATGTAGTTTTCCCACCATGGATTCCACTTTTTAACATAATTATTTTAAAAACAACTTGAAATAATGTAGATGTTTAGTTAAAACAACCTCTGAGTTGACAGCAGATCTGCTTTAACGGTTTATAAGTTATCGTTAAAATTCAGTTTCCCTATGGAGAAAGTGAATGGAGTCGGCATGATATGGAATGTCATCTGTTTTCAAAATGCATGTTATAGATTTAATAGTAAGCAAATCATCTGTGCATATGTTTTATTGTAAACATGTTTAAACTATGTTTTTAAAGTGCCACGCCCACATCTCAACATCCAATCAACAAATGATGCTTGGAGCCAAGCCCCGCCCTACATTTGATCCCCCTGATAATCTGTTACACCAGTTACCTTTCATCAGGACTTTAAAGATTGAGTCAGTGTCCAAACCTTTGATTGGTAGCGTTTACCATGGTACTGAAATATTCCTGACATGGTACTTTAAAAATAGTGTTAAAATATTACCATGGTACTTTTGAAAATGCACATTGAAAATACTCAGATGTACTTAAAATACATAGGTGTTACTGTGGTAGTATCTTAAAAATCGATCTTAATACCACGGTACCCTTGTGCCATTTGCAGCGCTGATGGAGAAAAAACCGTGGTCGGTTCGTTTCTGAGAACTTCTAAGATTCCTGCATTGAACTGTAGAGTTATATTTTGTCATTATTTGAAATACAATTTGGATTTTTCGATCTTGAGAAATCTCTTCACTGGAGTCCAGATGTTTTCTCAAGCCATTTGTCTTGAAATTTGCCAAATCAATATAGAAGAGCTAAATGTCAGTTACTAAAGTATAATTGTACCCTGTTGCCATAAACAAGACAAAAACACGCATTTATGAAATGAGTAACACGTGTGTGTCAGTTTTATAATTGACCAAAGCCATCAGATGGTTTCGTTTCTGTCCAGCAGAGGGCGCCATTGATATTTAAACACATATTGATGAGCTGTGTTGATATAGATGATTAATATTAATTCATATGATTAACCGATGTCAGACTCTCTAAATGCACACCATTTCACACCGGTGCCAATCGATACAACTAACAATGCGTTTCACAGAAGGCCAATATCGAAAAACACTTTTCTTTCAAATTGTTTTTTGTTTGTTTGTCATGGTTTAATTATTACGACGGCGTTTTAGTGCCACCTTAAAAAATAAATAAATGTAAGATTACGAGATTAAACTCGTAATATTTCGAGAATAAACTCGTAATATTTCGAGAATAAACTCGAAACTACGAGAATAAAGTCGAAATGTTACGAGAAAAAAGTCGAAATGTTACGAGAATAAAGTCGAAATGTTACGAGAAAAAAGTCGAAATATTTCGACTTTATTCTCGGAATTTGCCTCTTTTGTGCAGTCTGAAATGGCGACCAGTGGTCGACTCCACGGATATAGGTGGTTACATCTGTGTGCTATTCGAAGAGGATATGTTGTTTCTCAAGAAACTACATATCGCCGCTTTTCCACTATCAGGCCGAACCGTTCTCTTCGCTTAACCGTTCCGGTCCGGCAGCACGGATACGATTTCATTTCCCACTGTGGTGCTGATAACGGAACTCTTTGGAATGTAAATACAAATGCGTCAGTCGTTGCCTTGGTAACGCAATTGTAATATAAACAGAGATATGGACGATGATCAGATATTTCTGTTTGTGGGACTTCGTTAAATAACAGAAAAAAAGGACACAACTATAAACAACGCAAAAAATAAACAAGGCGATGACAGGTATAACTTTACCAACAAATGCTGAGGGGATGTACATGCCAACGGAGACGGACAGCGTTCTAACAGTGGAAAAACGGCTTATGAGGTTGATGATCAAATAAAGCAATCGACCCTGAAGGAGCTGAACACCGGCACGCTCAGTACTTCAGCCGGGGTCCCAACGCATTGTGGCATATTCATATGATAAACTCAAGCCGTACGGCATTGCAATTAATGGTTGCACTGACAGCTTCAGTCGGTTTGTGTTGTGGATGGAAGCATGCAATACATTCACGTAAAAATATGACTTTATTTTCGTAATTTTGACTTTATTTCTCAAAATACTACGATTTTAATCTCGTATTACTACGAGTTTATTCTCGAAATATTTCGACTTTATTCTCGTAATATTTCGACTTTATTCTCGTAACATTTCGACTTTATTCTCGTAACATTTCGACTTTATTCTCGTAATATTTCGACTTTATTCTCGTAACATTTCGACTTTATTCTCGTAGTTTCGAGTTTATTGTCGAAATATTACGAGTTTAATCTCGTAATCTTAGATTTTTTTTTTTTTTTTAAGGTGGCACTAAAACGCCGTCGTAAATTATTGTAACGAATGTTTGTATGTTTTTATTGCATCCATTCTGATTTTTATTTTTAATGTCCATCAAATGTTTTCCGCTACGGAAGTGTATACTAGCTGTACATTAATTTAAATGTGATAACTGCTTATCAATATGTGGTACAACCACTCATAATGAGCTGTTTTATGTCATTTTATGAACAGAGAATTATGCCAATGACTAGATTTGTTGATAATAAAAACTTTACAGCATCGCAGTTTTCACGTCGTTTTTCACAGTCCTGTTTGAAAGAGACTAAGTTCGTGTCTTTAACGACAAAACTAATCTGATTTGTTTTGAGTATTTTTACCATTAGTTTTTGCAGCTTCTCATTGGTCCTCCCGTCTGTCAATCAAACAGCCTGGCGCGCGCTTCTGCCACGGTCTCGTACGCGCGGGAACGTGTGTGTGTGGCGCGCGCAGTGACAGCTGTCATCGGGCACGCGGCGGCGGAGCGGGTGCACAACAGGAGGAAAACCATCAAATACGTTCATAAACGGTACGTCAGCGGTTTATGATTAATATTCCGCTATTTAGACACATGTGTGAGTCTGTTTGAGCCGCGTCAGTGTGAAACACGAAGAAGAACAGCTTATTTTTGTGGATTTGGTTTAAAGAGCGCAAACAAAATCTGTCAGTAATATTTTTTGGTTTATTTATCGGTTTTGTTGGTGGTTTTGTAATATTTGGCTTTTTGTGTCCCAATGTTATGCATTTCAAGGCAACTCTGACAGAACGACAGAACTGTGCTTGATATTGGTGATATTAGTGTGTTCATGTCATAAGAGTGAATGTTTAAATGGGCCTGTTGGGCTGATATTGCAGTATCTGTAAATATAATGAATACATAATAATATCATGCTAGAGATGGAGGAAAAGAGATGCTGATATTTACAGAGCCACATACACTAACATATGTGGAAACAACAACACCATCATTCTGTGTGTGTGTGTGTTCGAGGGCAGTTTCACACAGATTATTGTCATTGTATGCAGTGTGAGACTAGAAAAGAAAAGAATCCGTGTGTTCTCATCCAAAACCAGCTCTGTTGTGAATAAATTCAACACTGATTGGACAAATTGAACAGAGAAGCACAGTCAGCTGAATAGAATAGAAAAGAATAGAATAGTAATATTTAATGGAAGTGGAAGATGTTGTTAGGTTCAGTTATGTAACGTTCATGGAACAGTTGCTTACAATACAGGACCAAACCAGCTAACAAAATATGTTCTAAGAACGTTTTTCTTTCTTGGTTATACAAACATTAAGAGAACATTCCATTTGATAATTTAGCAATGTTACTTTTTTTTTTAATAGAAATTCTCTGAGACTAGTTGTAAAAAAACGAATATCCAACTGAAACGTTTCAAGAAAAACTTTCCATAAAACTGTTTTGAGAACATTATTAAGGGGAGACACTGCAGGTAGCGTTTGTTTTTTGCACCTGTAAGATTTGAGATTTTAGGCTTTTGGTTTTTCATGAAGTGTTTTTTCGGACAGTGGAGGAAAGAAAACATCCAAAAGACACTGTTGAGTGTTTCATTTATAGCACTTTATCTGTTTATGTCAATAGATTTCAGTTATAATTCATATTTTTAAAGGCTGTTTTCTCAGTTTTTTCTCCAACACTAAGCCATAAATCTCCACTTCAGCAGCACTTACACACACCACACTTTACAGTTTGTAAAGGTTTTTACAGAGGGATTTGTTCATATATAATTTGTTTAATTATATGCAACATTTTATTCCCCCCAAAATTTGGGAAAATATATTGTTTTATGTTTGTTCTTTTCTGAATTATGGAGTGACAAAAATGAGATACCCAAAATTCTCTCTGTAAAAACATTTGACTCTAGTGTCAAAAAAAGTGTTTAGATTTTTATACAGGAAATTTTTGTAAATTAGCACATATTTCATTAAATAATGCCTCATTTGCATATTTAAAACGAACATTTTGGAAAACTTGTAATACAAAAAATGTAAGTAAGTAAAAAAATGTGGGTAAGTCGGCGTGAACTATTACTTTTTTTTTTTTTTTTTTTCCATATTCACCTGCAGTGTCTCACCTTAAGAACATTCCATTTGATAATTCAGCAAACATTATGGAAACGTTACTTTTTCTCTGAAACTGGTAGTAACGTGAAAAACGTTTGATGAATGTCCAACTGAAACGTTTCAGGAAAAACATTCCATAAAAAATGTTTTGACAACATTATTAAAGACCAAATAACTTACATTCTATTAACATTACTGGAAGAACGTCTGTTCATAACATTGAGGGAACCTTGCCGGAACGTTCTGAGCAGGGTTGCCAGGTTTTTTTTAACAAAACCCACCCAACTACTACTCAAAACTAGCCCAAAAGTAGCCAAAACGTGTCCCCCGGTAGAAATCGTTTTCTGGGGGGTAAAATACATATTTTTTTGGCAGGGTTCCCTGGTAAAATTAGCATTCCAGGGGCTAAATATGACGTTATTGGGGTCGCTTCAACCCGCAGACATGAAAAACATCCCATGGCAACAGTGTTAAAGTAGCCCAATTATGCAGGAAAACTGTGGACTTGGCAACACTGGTTCTGAGGACGTATCAAGAAAAGTATTTGAACTTTTACACGCAGCGCCGCGCATTAATGTCAGTCCCAGAACAGTGAACCAATCAGAAGAGCCCAGAGGCGGGGCATGTGCTGCCAGCTTTTGTTTACAGTAGCAAGTTGTCATGGCAACTGTTAGATTTGACAGCAACATGATGGAGGAGGCGTTCTGTGATTCTGTGATTTAAAAAAAAAAAAAAAAAAAATTCTGAGCGCTGCATCTCACGTTTTTAGACATGAAGATGTGTTTGGTGTGAACGGCCCCTTAAGACGTTTCCTGTTATCTGGGAACAAATCTTATGTTTTTGACAACGTTGCTGTGTATCACAGTCATTTCTGCAAGCACACACACACACACACACACACACACAGAGTGATGTAAGCACAGGCAGACGCATGTTTCTCCTCGTCTCACATCACACACACACACGATCACACACTGATCATCACTGATGTCATCACACACTCCTGCTGGGGATTTGCATGATAAATGTGCATTAGTCACAGCCTTCAGGGGTCTGTGTGTGTGTGTGTGTGTGTGTGTGTGTGTTCATGCAAGCTGAACAATATTGCATATGCAACCTATAAAAATGAAGGATGACCTATTTTCCCACATATACGGCACAAGACAACAGTGTATTTATAGATGTTTATGCATTTAATAGCAGTGTGATGCTTTAGATGTTAAACCTTCTGATGTGAGTAAAATCAAATCAGATCGTTTATTGTGACAGTAAAGCACAGCTCTCTCTAGTGTTTTCAGCTCAGCGTGTGTGTGTGTGTGTGTGTGTGGAAAGTGTTGGTTAGTTTCATGCTGGTTGTGTTTTTGTTGTGAGAGAATGATGGAATTTTTGAATAGGAAAATATTAATTCGATCCCATAAATCTAGCGCTGAGGAAGAGAAAACACTCTCTGGTTTCTCCTGTCAGTTCACTGAGCGCTCGCGTATGTCTCGATGTCTCCTCAAGACCCTGAAGGAGAATCGCTGCTTCTTTCCTGACACGTCAAGAGTGAATCCGTCCGTTTGTGTATCCGTCACTGACTGTGGATGTGAGTTTGTCTCTGCTGTTTCTGTGCTACGAACATTTGTGTTCTTCTGCTCAGTGAACAACGGAACAGCACCAGTGAAATATTCATCAGTCCTGCACCGTGTGTGCACTCGACCCGTAGATTCTCAAGATGTTTATATTCATTAATAATTCATAATGTTGCACATTTATTTGAAATTAAAACCAAATATCCATACACTGAAATAAGTGTGATGGTAAAAATTTATTACATTTAAGTCAAATAATTTAATTATTATTAATATTAAATTGATTAAAATGTGAACATTTAATAAAGTGAATTATTTAATAATTATTAACGTTAATAATACTGCATAAAATAATTAATTATTAATATTAACTTCATTGAAATGTATTAAAATTCTTGCTATATGATACGTTTTCTGCTGTTTTCTCAGTGTGTCCAGTATAATGGCCGCAGGCTCGAGCTCCTTGAGGATCCTCATTAAAGGCGGGCGGGTCGTTAACGATGATGTCACTCAGGAGGCGGACGTCTACATTGAGAACGGGCTCATCCAGCAGGTGGGGCGGGATCTGATGATTCCGGGCGGAGCCAAGGTGATTGACGCGTCCGGTAAGCTGGTGATTCCGGGCGGCATCGACTCCAGCGTTCACCTGCAGCAGACCTTCATGAACGCCAGCACACAGGACGACTTCTACAGCGGCACCAAGGTCACACACACACACACACACACACACACAACAGCTGTGATGGAGTCATGCAGATCACACACACACACACACACAGCTGCTGTCTGTAACATTCCTTCAGCTGTATGCAGTTTATTATTATCAGTCAAAGAGGTCTGTGATCTCCTGAATACACTCATACACTGAAAACAGGCTGAAAACTTTTGCACTCAGTAAGTGCTGGTAAACTTTTACAAATAATTACAAAGAAGTGGCAATTAACACGTTACTTTAAACATGAGTTTTGAAGTAGATTTTATTTTCTTGTAAAACATACTTGAGATAATCATTTTACAGTGTAAATCTTTAGATGTTTCATTTATGTTTAAAATATTTAGGCAGATTTAAAACAAAATGTGGGTTATTTTAGTAGTATTTATATACTATTATTGTGACATCTATTAATATTTGAATTGTGTATTTTATATTTTATTTAATTTTGTTAGACGTTTTTATCATATCTTTTAGTTTGTTAGTTGTTTTTTATTATTTCTATTTGATTTATTTAAACTTTGATTTATTTTTATTCCAGTTTTATTTTTAGTCATTTTAGTATTTTAGTTTTACCTTTTTTTTTAAATGACCATGGCAACATTTAAAAGGTTTATTTAAGGTGTTTAAATATACACCTCTCGTCTAATGTCTCTATTTTTTTCCACACTTGTGTTTGTTCTGTCTCACTCTGACTGTCCAGTTTCCATAGTAACCGTGTTACCGTAGTAACGGCCGGCATCACCGTGTTTGCTAGGAAAGATCAGCGCCGACACACCGGAAACAGACCTGAGCACTTCCTGAACTTTCTGCATTGCAAGAAACAGTCAGAATTATGAGATAAAAAGTCATAGTTACCTTTTTATTTCTCTGTTTCGTAGCGGAAACCCAGGTAACAAATTCAGGTCATAAAACCGTTGGGGGAGCGTTGTTTTAAAATGTTTCTAAAATGTTACAATGTCATGTTTTCTTTTTGTGATTAGAATCTTATTTAAAGGATACAAAAATGTTCTCCTAACGTTATTTTTGCCCAAAATGTAACATTATATGAGCGTTTATTATTAATACCTCAAGAACCTTTTCTGTTCTCACGTTAAAATAACATCATAAGAATGCTTGGAAAATGTTTTTCCAAAGTTTTCTCTCAGCGGTTTGAGAATGTATATCAAATATTAATGATGTTTTAAGAATGTTTCATTAAAAGGACTTTAAGGTTGTTTTGTCCCGACATTCTTATAACGTTTAAAAACATGAGTGGAAGTTGTGAGAACGTTGGGAAGGGTTTTTCGTGTCTCTCACATGCGTTAATATTCCACTCACATTCACTCACATCTCCAGCATCAAGCTGTGTGTGAGGATCAGGGTGTTTTCTGCTCGCACACACACGCACACACACACACACAGACTCCAGTGCATGTTTGTCATTCTCCATCAGTGTCTCATTCCTGTCTCCGGCTGTAGGCGGCGCTGTTGGGCGGCACGACCATGGTGATCGCTCACGTTCTGCCCGAGAGAGACGCGTCGCTGCTGGAGGAGTTTGAGAAGATCCGCGCTCACGCCGATGCCAAGGCCTGCTGTGATTACGCGCTGCACGTGGGCGTCACCTGGTGGGGACCGAAGGTACTGCATGCGCTCAGAATCCACAGGACGCGTCTGGAACAGTTTACTACTGTAACACTGATCATCCCACAGCATTGTACAACATTATTAGGGCTCAAGCCTCTTATTTTTCGTCAAGGTTTTGAGGGCTTTTGGGGCCCTTAACATGCTCAAAAACTCCTGAAAATTGGCACACACCTTGGAATCTGCGGCCATCAGGGCCGGGCAGAGACTGGTACACGGGTGTGGCAACAAAAAAGTCATCTGACAACAGTATAACATTCAGCTGATTCATTTATTTACTTTTTTTATTTAATTGTATTAGTTAATTTTACTTCAGGTAACTGGACACACTTGCTAAATTAAACATTGCAAAGTGTAGCACATAACAGATTCATTCAGTTTAATATTTTAGATGAGATAATAAATGGACATTTTCCGACATTCAGTTAAAATCATGCAACAGCAGTGTAGCAAACAGCGATTTTATTCATTTTATTTTCTTTTAGTTTGATGTTCTTCTTTTGATTTTCCTGACTCTGTATGTGAACTCGTTTTCTGTGATCTCGTTTTCTTTCAGGTGCGCAGGGAGATGGAGGTGTTGGTGGGAGAGAAGGGCGTCAACTCCTTCCAGATGTTCATGGCGTATAAAGACGTGCTGATGCTGAAGGACTCTGAGCTCTATCAGGCCATGCACACCTGTAAGGACATCGGAGCGGTCGCACGCGTCCACGCCGAGAACGGAGAGCTGGTGCTCGAGGTGCCGTCAGACCGCACACATTCCTCTTTTCTCACGTAACACTCTCTCTTACGATTTATTTTATTTGATCTGAAATGACAGTTGGACATGTTTACTGAATTAAAAAAATTAGTGTGACGAGTATAGCATAATACTTTTTTATTTTTTATGGTATTTTGTTTTATTTTATTTATGCCGTTTGCTTTTTTGTTTATTTTACCTGAGACTTAATTTAATTTACCTGAGATGATAACTGGACATATTTGCTAAATTAAGCATTCAACAAATTAAATTTATTTTATTTTATTATTTTAAATGTTAATTGGACAAATTTACTAAATGAACACACAAAAAAACATCAAATTTAATGTGACAACAGTATAGCATACTACTTTTTTATTTTTATGTTATTTTGTTATTTATGCAGTTTACTTTTTTATTTATTTTATTTTACCTGAGACTTATTTTTATTTTATTTTATTTTTGTCATATCTTTTATTGTGTGTTTGTTTAGGGGGCAAAAGAGGCATTGGATCTGGGCATCAGTGGTCCGGAGGGGATGGAGATCAGCCGACCAGAGGAGGTGACAGACCGACAGCGTGTGTGTGTGTGTGTGTGATTAATTATTTGCTTTCATTATGACTGATGTCTCTGTGTGTGTGTGTGTGTGATTAATTATTTGCTTTCATTATGACTGATGTCTCTGTGTGTGTGTGTGTGTGTGATTAATTATTTGCTTTCATTATGACTGATGTCTCTGTGTGTGTGTGTGTGTGATTAATTATTTGCTTTCATTATGACTGATGTCTCTGTGTGTGTGTGTGTGTGATTAATTATTTGCTTTCATTATGACTGATGTCTGTGTGTGTGTGTGTGTGTGTGTGTGTGTGATTAATTATTTGCTTTCATTATGACTGATGTCTCTGTGTGTGTGTGTGTGTGTGTGTGTGTGTGTGTGTGTCTGTAGCTGGAGGCAGAGGCCACACACCGAGCCATAACCATCGCAAACAGGGTGAGAACAGCACAGATAGTGTGTGTGTGTGTGTGTGTGTGCGTGTTGATATTCACTACTATATGCTCTTCACTGCAGGCTCACTGTCCGCTGTATTTGGTGAACGTGTCGAGCGTGTGTGCGGCTGACGTCATCGCTGCTGCTCGGATGCAGGGTGAGTTTCTGAGATGTAAACGTCAACGTTTGCATTACACACATACATTAATATTTCATTCCAAAGCTGTTGCAAAGTGTGCAGTTTCATTTTGGATAAAAGCACACATTTCAGCATACTATTAATGGAAATACCATACTTGAATGTAATGTTTTCAGACACTTAGAATTAAATGAAAATGCATTATAGTTTACACTTTGAACTCTAAGAGCTGTACTGGTGTGTGATTGTGTGTTCAGGTAAGGTGGTTCACGCTGAGACCACGCTGGCTCACTCTGTGCTGAGCGGCATGCACTACTATCATCAGGACTGGGCTCACGCCGCCGCTCACGTCGTAGCTCCGCCCCTCCGCCTCGACCCCAACACCCCCGAGTACATCATGGGCCTGCTGGGCAAGTACGCACCAATCACAGGAGCCGATCATTTCACAGCCCCGCCCATCTCCACAAACTCACCCATTCATTCATTCATTCATTCATCCGTCACATCAGAAACCGTCTCTGGGATTAGCGTGTGTGATGATGATGATGATGATGATGATGATGATGATGCGTTTCCTGTGCACGCAGTGACATCATCAACGTGGTGGCGTCGGATCACCGCGCGTTCAACACCAAGCAGAAGGCCATGGGCAAGGAAGACTTCACCAAGATCCCTCACGGGGCGGCCGGCGTGGAGGACCGCATGAGCGTCATCTGGGAGAGAGGAGTGGTGCGACATTCATTAATTAATCAAACCATTCATCAATTTAAGATCATTTAGATTTATTACTGTGTTAAATGAGAAAAGCATTCATTAGGCATTGCAAAAAGTAGCTTTAGAAAGAAATATTTTGATAACAATGGATATTAATGAGTTCAGTTTTACATGAATATTAATGAGCGAGTCACTGAATCATTCATTTAACTGATTTGTTCAAACTGCTGATTCATTCGGAAATGAAGCTGTTTGACTGTCTTTTTGAATGAATCACTGAATCATTGGCTCACTTGATTTGGGTTAGGGTTAGGGTTGAGTCATTTAAACCTGCAGATTCGCTCAGTAATGTTTTGTGTCCCTCAGGTCGCTGGTAAGATGGATGAGAATCGTTTTGTGGCCGTGACGAGCTCGAACGCGGCTAAAATCTATAATCTGTACCCGCGGAAGGGCCGCATTGTCCCGGGAGCGGACGCTGATGTGGTGGTGTGGGACCCCGACGCCACGCGGTACCGGATGATTTACTTTGCTATTTTCTGTGGGAGACAAAGCTTTTCTTCCTCTGGACTGAGGATTAACGTTGAAACCATTTTCACTCAGAAATTGCTTATACATTTCAAGAAACTGTAACTGAAATGGTATTTTCTCCAATAATACAAAAATATTTGTTCTGTTTGTAACTTCAAAAAATCTTAGAGGGATCTGACACATAAAATACTATAAAATGAATGTTTAAATATTAGTAAATTCAATTAAAATATTTTAAAGTATTAATATTTTAAAATGTAACACTGAGTTCAGTAGTTTGGGGTCAGTAAGTTTTTAAATGTTTATGAAATGCATGTCTTCTGCTCACCGAGGCTGCATTTATTTGGACAAAAATACAGTAAAAACAGTAAAAATGTAAAATATTATTACACTATGAAACAGCTGTTTTCTATGTGAATATCTGTTAAATTGTAATTTATTTCTGTGATGTGCAGCTGAATTTTCAGCATCATTACTCCAGTCTTCAGTGTCATATGATCCTCAGAAATCATTCTAATATTCTGATTTGCTGCTCAACAAACATTTATGATTATTATCAATGTTGAAAACAGTTGTGCTGCACAATATTTTTGTGGAAACTGTCATACATTTAATTTTTCAGGATTCACAGATGAATAGGATGTAAAAAAGAGCAGCATTTGTCTGGAATAGAAATCTTTTGTAACATTATAAATGTCTTTACTGTCACTTTTCATCAATTCAATGCATCCTTGATGAATAAAAGTATTCATTTATTTAATTAATGTTGAACACATTTTTATATTTTCTGTTTGTAATTTAATTTTAGTTCAAGTTTAAATTTCGTTGTGGTTTTTGTTGTTATTTTAATTTCATTTTTTATGATATGTGTATATAGTTTTTAATACATTTTTTATGTATAATTTTTTATGTATAAAGGTTTTTTTTTATATTTTATATGCTTTTATATTGTTTATATGCTGTCTGTCGCTGCAGGACGATTTCTGCGAGCGCTCAGGTTCAGGGTGGAGACTTTAACCTGTACGAGAGCCAGCGCTGTCACGGGGTCCCGCTGGTGACCATCAGCCACGGGCGTCTGGTGTGTGAGAACGGCGTGTTCACGTGCGCTCAGGGCTCCGGGAAGTTCCACCCCATGCGATCCTTCCCGGATTTCCTCTACAAGAAGATGGTTCAGAGAGAGAAGGTGCCGCTGATTGTGTATGAATCTCTTTCACGCGGTCGTGATGATGCTAACGCTGTCGTGATCCACAGACTCAGAGGCTGCGCGGTGTGGATCGAGCGCCGTATTCGGGCGACGTCGCCGCCGTAACCAACTCTGTCAGGAAGGAATCCGCCACTCCGGAGGGAGACGTTCCCATGCGGGCGACCGCGCGACACGCGGGCATACGGGACCTGCACGAGTCCAGCTTCAGCCTGTCAGGTGCGTGTCTGAGATCTGCATTACTGACACGCTTCAGATTCAGCCCAGAAAAAAAGGGCCAGTATTAGCTTATTTAATGATGCTGATTTCAAAAATACGTTGAGTTTTTCACAAAATAATAATGAAAAATGTAATTAATTCTATGTAATAATATTATATGCAACATATGTGACTAGATATAGCTTTATATTTAGATATAAATTACTATATTATCTTTTCTAATTATTTATATGTATCAGCTTTAATGCACTTTTCAAAATAACAAATGTCAATTGTTTTTGTGTTCAAAATGTAGGATGTAACTACAAAGGAGTGGAAAATTTGTGCAAATACTCCATTTAATGCCAAAGAACTTTACATAAACAAAATAAGGTTTTTAAATAAAAAACAACAAACTTTTTTAAAATAAGAATGAAGATTCTACTTTATTATATATTATAATATTCATTTTAAAAAATGAAATATAAAAAATGCATAGAAATGAAAATATGCTATATATATATATATATATATATATTTTTTTTTTTTTAAACAATATGACTGATTTTCTGTGTCTGTTTTGAGGCAGTAAACCTGAAAACACCTGCTTACGTTTGCATTTTGTGTCTCTGGTCATAATTCTAAAATAAAATCAGGATTAGAAATACAATCATGTCATACATGTTAATATGTGTAGAGAATTGATCAAGCAGTTGTTATTCGACTGAGATTCAGACAGGAATCATGTGTTTGTGGTGTTTTTCACTGCACAAATGATTCCTAAAATCAGAAATGCTGCAAAATGCACAGATTTAGTGAGAAAATGTGATGCAAAACAGGCACTGTTTGTGGAATCAGCAGCTCAGAATTAGACAGAAACCAGTACTGGATCCACTGATGCTCGGTGTGCTGAGGATTGTGGGATTGCGGTTTTTCAGGGGCTCAAGTGGACGATCACATTCCCAAGAGATCCTCGGCCAGGATTCTGGCTCCACCTGGTGGCCGTTCCAGTGGCATCTGGTAACCGCGGAAACCGCAGAACCGTCTCCACGGCGACCCCTTCCCTTCATGTCCTCGTACACGTGTGATTGAAACTACTCAGTGCCGCTGCAAACGAAGAACTGGATCGAATCGCTTCAGTGTCGCTTCCAAAGTGCCAATTTCAACTAAACTGAAACTGTGCCACACGATACCGCACACACGTGATTAGATGAAAACACCTGAAAATGTCTGTTCTGTCATCGTCTACTCACAAACCTCTGTGCGTTTCTTTCTTTGGTGAAACACAAGAACGTTGGGAACCAAAACGATTTGGGCCCCACTGACCCAACCCTAACAGATATGTGTTCAAGGAAAATTTAGCTGACATTCCTGTCAATTATGAAAACATAACGAAATGTTCTCTAAACACTTCATTTTTAAAAAAATATTTTTATTTTTTTTTTTTTTTTTTTTGATAATGTAAATGTTCAAGAAAACGTTAGGGTTACATTTCATTGTATCATTTTTCAAACATTATGTAACATCACTGTTAAATGTTTTCTGAAGCAATTAGTAACAATTTAAAAATGTTTCAGAAAAACATTCCACAATGTATCAGTAATGGGTTTTTTTGCTGACATTTTGTGAGCGTTATCATTTATCAGACAAGTGAACAAACGTTCTGTCAGCGTTAGTGGAATAACATTTGTTCGTAACTTTGAGCGAACGCTCTCAGAACGTTCCTGTTAGCTGCGATATTATTGAAATCAGTGGCTGCTGGCAGCTGTTTGGTTCCCAACGTTCTTTAGAATGTGTTCAGCAGAAGAAATACATTCATTCAGCTTTGAAACGACATGAGGACATGAGGACACGAGTAAATGATGGTAGAATAATCATTTTTAATTCAGTGGCGTTCTGGCAGCTGGGTCGTTCTTCTCCACATCACTGTTCATAGCTCGTGATATTACCAAAAGACAAATGAGAAGGAAAACAGTATTAAACAAATTCCAGTATAAATGTTTTTCTAGCACATGTACATACACATTCACAGAATAACTGTCAGTGTACTGAAAAACCAAGTGTGTTTTTCCCTCCTGCTGCAGGAAACACAGGAACTCTTGTGCTGTGCATCACGTCACCAACCTGCCCTCATTCACAGCAGCAGTTCAGACACAAATCAACATGTGCTGGAAATTTACTCACCCTCAGACCATCTGAGATTAAGATGAGTTTGTTTGTTCATCAGATTTGCTGAAATGTGTCATTCCATCACTTGCTCACCAATGGATGTGAATGGGTGCCGTCAGAATGAGAGTCCAAACAGCTGATAAAAACATCACAGTAATCCACAACACTTCACATCTTGACAAGACAAAAGCTGAAACAAATCCATCATTAAAACTTTTTTAAACTCTTATACGAGTCCATAATCCATAATAATTTCCTCCAGTGAAAATGTTCATCTCCTGTTGTCTCTCACATCTCACATCCAGCCACATTTGCTGATTGTTATCGGTGCTTGATCTGTGCAGATTTCCCTCCTGATCCCAACCAGACTACAACTGCGTTATTATGGATTATGGACTTAAAAATGTCTTAATGATGGATTTGTTTCATCTTTTGTCTTCTCAAGATATGAACTGAAGGACTGGAGTGTTGTGGATTACTGTGATGTTTTTATCAGCTGTTTGGACTCTCATTCTGACGGCACCCATTCACATCCATTGGTGAGACGGTGATGGAATGACACATTTCTACAAATCTGATGAAGAAACAAACTCATCCTAATCTCAGCTGAGCACATTTTCAGTGGTTTGTCGTTTTTGTCTGAAGTGTTGTTGTAAGTGTCTCGTGCTCATACTGATGTCAGTGTTTGTGTTTATAGTGATGATGCCCACATATGAATAGAGTGTCTGTGAAATATCTATATTTTACATATCTATATTTATAGAAATTGTACGTTGTTAGTTCTGATGGTCTTGTGTGGTAATGAAATATCTAAAGCGTCAGTGACTGATTTTCCCCCAGTTGTCAGGAAATGTGAAATCGTTGATCTCTGTTTATTCCGCCGTTCGTGAACTCTGACACACACACACACACACACACACACACGATCAGATTAGAAACCAGATTCACCTGGTCTGTGAAATGGAACAGCAGGGCTCTACAGTTTGTCTGGTTTGTGTTGATCATCAGTGTTCAGTCTCCATCCACGCATGAGCTATGAGCTAGGGCTGTTTTTATTGGTGCTGTTTTTTACATGATGACTTTCCATTGCGGATCTCAGTTTATATGGTTTAGGTGTTTTTTACTTTTCTTTTCAGAAAAAGCACTTTGTGAAGCGGTTTGTAATTCTGTGTCGTGTGATTTGTTTTTAACAGTAGGTCCTGAAAGTGAAGGCTTGTTTTCTTATCACATGGACAAGTGCAAAAAATAAATAAATAAATAAATAATCCCTATAGAAACGGTGTCGTTTCATTTATTTGATTTTATAAGCATTTATAAGCAGCATCAGAAGAACCTGTGCATGTCATTTACCAGTTCACAAGCAGAAACGCATATAAATAATTTAGAGCGATTCGATGTGAACATTTATTTTTTAATATTGAAAATACGGCAATAATGCGTTTTTAGGTCCTTTTTTAATTATTGTTCAGATATGAGATTTTAATTTCTAAATATTAAAATGGATGTAGCAGGGTTATTTTAGCATCCTTCAGATACTATTATAGTTTTTAAGATTTGGTACATTTTGAAATATTTGACAGTTTACTTGTGAAGTTTTAGTCTTTTTTGTAATAATAATAATGTAATAGCCGTGCTATTGACGTATTTGAGATTCTGTACTATATATATATATATATTTGTTTCTTCTATTCTTTAAAATATCACATCATATATGTGTTTCTGATATTCGTCGGACAAAATGGAGCGCTTTAAAACTATGTGGGTTTGCAGTGCGTCACAGGCCAGGCCAGTGTGCGCGCACGCTTCCGGCTCGAGTGACGCATGCGTGCCGACGGGGCGCGTTCAGGACGGTGGTTGGTGGGCGCGCGTATTGCGCGCTGCGTTTCCAGAGACGCTGATTACGGGAGAGAGACTGCGCACTGCAAACACCAGCGGGACAGATTTACCACAACCGTGAGTAAAATCCATCATTTATTGCAGTAACGTGGCGCGTGTATTTGGGCGGTCTGCAGGACTGAGGACTGTGAAATCGTGAATGACGCGCCGCTCTTATTATAGTGACTGGAGACGCCTCAGTCTGCGGAGGCCGCTTCACACACGCGCACGCGTCCCACATTTGTTTTGATGAGCTGTAATTCACCTTTAGCGATGGAATGAGGGATTTTTTTAGCGCTCCAGCGCAGTTTAGGGGTCTGTCGCGGTGTGACGGAGCGGCCGCGGCCGCAGAGACGCACCGGAGACGCGCACCGGCCCCTGACATCAGCGGCCCTCCGATACACAACACCACAACTACTGCACTACACACCACACGGTATTACACATCACACATTACACTGTAATGCCATAGTGTGATATACGCGGTATACAGTCAGTCCACGTTTTTGCTACTGCACCTTATATTATAATATACTTTTATATTGCTAAACTTTATATCTAGCATACTGTTATTTCCAGAAATTAGGCAAATAGGTATACATTTTTGTCATTATGTTATGATTTTGCTTACTTAAAATGGGAAATGTTTATGTAAAACATAAAAACATTAAAATGAGTTTAAACTGTAAAGAAAAAATGAAAACAAACAATGAATAATCATAATGCACATATTATCAAATGGAAACCGTTGACGAGCGATAGAGTGGAATGGAAGTGGAAAAAAAATCTTTTTTCTTATATTTCAATTATTCCTAAATAATGAATGTTAGTAATGACATTCATGCTGGTTTTGAGCTGAATAAGTCTGGACAGAAAGTAAATAACCCGACACACACACACACACTCATTCCCACGCAGAGAGAAGAATGCAGGATATTCATAGCAAATGGCATTCCAGACACGCTTCGAGACGCTTCGATAACGCTCAAAACATGACGCACGTTACCGTAAACTCAGTGAAACCGCCACAGTCCTCCAGACAGGTTTTGAACTGGTTTTGAGGGACAGTCTTTAATTTTGAACACAACAATGAAGATAACCTCACAAACACAGCCGCTCATTCACTCACACACACAAACACACACACACACACACACACAGGCAGACAGTGTTTCTGTAGAGGTGTGTGTGTGTGTGTGTGTTTTCCAGAGCTCAGCAGAAAGTCCAGCGCTCAGCATTATAGTGAGCCTCCATTCAGAGCGTCAGGATCAACTGATACACGTCTCTGTAAAGAACAGAAAACCTGGAAATATTACAGAGAGGAATTAAAGAGTTACTGCTTCTCTGAAAATGGACTCATGTTGTACTTATGTAACCTATTGTGCATCAGGAAAGAACCACACGAGGCGGGTCACCATCAACTTCTGTATTATTACTGAAGAAAATGGTGCAACAATGACAGATCACGCACTGTGTTCTTACAGCATACACACGAGTGCAGAGGCAGGGAAACCAGAGTCTTAAAGGGACCAACACCCAGACCGTTACAGACACTTACAGATGTAATATCAATAATACAGTATAATTAACATAGTAAAATAAAAAAAAAATACATAATACATTAACTGAAAATTAAACTAAAAGTAAGACTAAAAATGTAATATGAAAGCTAATTCGTAGTATATATATATATATATATATATATATATATATATGTGACCCTGGACCACAAAACCAGTCGGAAGAATCAATTTTTCAAAACTGAGATTAATACATCATCTGGAAACTGAGTAAACAAGCTTTCCATTGATGTATTGTTTGTTAGGAGATACAACTATTTGAAAATCTGGAATCTGAGGGTGCAAAAAAATCTAAATATTGAGAAAATCACCTTTAAAGTTGTTCAAATAAAGTTCTTAGCAATGCATATTACTAATCAAAAATTATGTTCTTATATATTTACAGTAGGAAATTTACAAAATATGATCTTTACTTAATTTCCTAATGAGTTTTGGCATGAAATAAAATTCAAGGACAATCTCAAACAAGGACACATACATAAACTAAAATTAAATCTGAAAATATAAAAATTAAATCTTGTTCGATATATTAATAGAAATATAATAGCATATATATAAAAAAAAAATACTAAACACAGGAAATAAAACTGCACTGGTCTGGAAAAGTCTTGAAAATACATGAAAAACCTGTGGAAAAGCTTGTGGAAATTTACATGGAGTGTATAATTCAACTAATCACTCTTTGCGAGTGTAATCTCTGTTGAACTGTAACACATTTAAATGATTTATTTTTAAATAGTATTTGTGGTGTGTGGGAATCCTCATGATGAAGAAAGCCATGGAAGTGATTGTAATATGAAACAGGTGTGACAGACACTCTTTTCTTCATAAACCACACACACACACACACACACACGCACGCTCTGTCAGTTGTTTCTGTAAACACGGCGTTTAGCGTCAGTAAACGTAGCGTCTGGTTTAACTAGTTGGTTGATTTTCGGGGCTTGTGAGCTGCATGAGACAGAGTCTGCTGAATATTTAGCATTTTCTGCACTAAGAGCGTCTTATTAAAGCAGCACACGGGTTTGATGTGTGAGTGACGTGTTTGAGGTGCAGATCGGTGTGTGTTTGGGCCGGGTCACGTGTTGATGAAGGGCGGCGCAGGAAAGAAAACACACCAGACTTTATCAACCACTGATTTCCACTTACTGTTGATCTGAGTGTAAAGCAGCGTTTCTCCCTCTGTTTGTAGGACACTGTTCTGTAGGGAGCAGAAGCCCAGAGGAGAGTTAGTGTACTACAGTGACGTCCACCTGCTGACGGTGAGAGCGCGTGAGCGTGAGCGTGAGCGCGTGCGCGTGTGTGTGTGTGCGGGACGTGCCATTGCCAGGCTGTTAGTGGGTCACCTATTTAAACAGAAAGAGAAAGTGATCATACATTCTCATCTAATTTAGCTGCTGTGTGTCAAAATGAGCTGCAAAAATAATGATTGTTTCCTTAAAGTTTCCTGAAAACAGCCCCGAAAAAAACCTGCCAGTGATTGGACAAACAGACAGTCCCGCCTCTAAAATCACACCACTGGTTGAGTCAGATGGTTCTAGTTGAACACCTAAAACATGAATCATTAAAGCACACAGAAAATAATCAGAAAGTTTCTTGTTACTTTGGTCAACCAAACCCCTATATATATCTATATATATAACACACAAAGGGTTGTATATATTCCCGGACAATTTTATTGTATTTGTTTGTTTTTTCAAAAGTACTATTTATCCTAATGTTACATTTTTATCATTTAATGATTTGCTTTTCATCAAACCCTGCTTTAGGACAAGACTATAATCTGTTTCCCCACAAATAATATATTTGACACTGACACTGGACAGACGTTGATGTTTGAGATTGTTCAGTGCGTTTATCACAGTCACGCCGAATGTGTGCCGTCATCCATCATAAACATAATGACGTATAAATAGCACCACGTGTGGAATTATGGGTAAATGTCAAAGGTCTTAGTCTGCACAGCTGTAAAATATAAAATCACCAGGGATTTTGCTTTTGGTGAGTCTCTGTAAAATAACTGAAACTGCTTTTTACTGTAATTGTAAACAAATGTAAAATTGTGAACGTGGTAATTTTTAGTTACAGTTTGTCAGTTTTGGGCAGGTAAACTTTTGTGTGTGTGTGTGTGTGTAATCTGGTTACTGGAGTCTAAGAACAGACACACTGTTAACAGTATTAAAGGTGTTGAGAACATCGTCTGATGAAAACCTGACACTTTTATCACTGCCAGTTCACACTCACAATATACAAATATTGACTAATACACTGTACAAAATCATTTTCAGAGGTGTAAATTAAAGGTTATTGTAGTATGGTTTACAGGGAAATTGTATTTCAGTCGTTCTAATTTCACATTTAAATTCTTTTAGTTTCACTGATATAGTGTTATAGTTTTTGTTGATATTTTGAATTAGGTTTTATTTGTATATTTTCTGCTCTCGTGTGCATTTTAGTTAGGGTTAGGGTTAGAGTTTTTAGGGTTATTAGTTTTTGTTGTTTTTAAAGATGTCTGTATAGTTTTTTTTCTCCAGATTTATTTTAGCACATCACATTATACTGAATTCAAATGAGACATTTTACTTTGGCAACTAGCTGAAATGAGATATATATATATATATATATATATATATATATATATCTGAAACAGGTGAGTATTAACATTTCAGAAACGTGAAGAACTTTATTAACCTCGTCACCTGTCGACGGTACTGGGAGATCGTTTGTTGGTAACGTTGAGACCGATGTTTTCCGTGAGTGTTTGACGTCGTGTCGTCTGTCTGCAGTTGTGGGATGGCGGTAAACGTTTACTCCACGTCCATGACCATCGAGAACCTGAGCAGACATGACATGCTGGCTTGGGTCAACGACTCTCTGCAGCTCACCTACACCAAGATCGAGCAGCTGTGCTCAGGTAAGCGTCCGCTCCGAACCGCGTCCCGCTCCCAATCGCGGCTCCTGGCGCTGACGGCTTCTGTTCCTCAGGTGTGGCGTACTGTCAGTTCATGGACATGCTGTTCCCCGGCTGTATCCTGCTGAAGAGGGTCAAGTTCCAGGCCAAACTGGAGCACGAGTACATAAACAACTTCAAAGTGCTGCAGACGGCCTTCAAGAGGATGAACGTGGACAAGGTGAGACGGACGAACCCTCGGAAGTTAATCGTTTCAACTTCTAAACCGGTACATTCGGTCAAAACTGAGTTTCCTAGCTGCTACATTTTAGCTTAACATTTCATTCTCAGTCCTTTTGATTTGATCGACGGCTCGGTTTTGATCGACACGACCCGCCTCGTTAACCCTTTCACCCCTCATTTGCTGTCACGGCTACTGTGGCCATGGCGACCGTTTGCAAACATGCATCCATTTGGAGTTTTACTATGTAAAATAAAAAACGAAAGACGTGTGTCTGCTAGTTTATTCACACTGTGCAGACATTAAACACTCACAAGTGGATACAGTAATACAGCAGACACTGAAGTCTGAAAGGGTTTAAAGGGTGATGGATTTGAGATTTGTCATGTAGATTCGCTTCGTGGAGGGAAGATGAAGTATCATAATATAAAACATTATTTCATGTATATAAAAACTCATACATATATTTGAATAGTCAAAAACAATACAGAAAAATCTGGTCTCGTACACTTGTTAATGCAAATTATCATTGAAACGGAGTTTTTTTTTTATTCGAATTGTTTACTTTAAAATGCCATTTTCATGATTTAATTTTCAGTAAGTGCTTTAACGATTTTTCTTCTAAATGATGCTTATTGTAAGTTTACATGCATGTGATTTTATTTTTAGTAAGTCTTCTATTTTAATTGTTTATTTCAATGTGTTTCAGATCATTCCCGTGGAGAGGCTCGTCAAAGGGAAGTTTCAGGACAACTTCGAGTTCCTTCAGTGGTTTAAGAAGTTCTTCGACGCCAACTACGACGGGAAGGAGTACGACCCTCAGTTAGCGCGACAGGGCCACGACGTCACGCCTCCGCCCAACCCAGGTGAAGTCACTTTCCACAAAACCAAGAGCCCTCCCAGAGCAGCAGGTAACACACACACACACACACACTCTGCACGCGTGTGTTTCGCTCGGTCGCTGGCCTGCTTTGAGTCTCCTCTCCAGAAACCTTTTACAGCTGATAGTGTGTGTGTGTGAGACACTGGATTTCAAGTGTGTTTCATGACCCGCCTGTACATCTGAAACTTAGATTTTGATTGGCTGATGAGCGCACCTCTGCTTTGCGATTGGCTGATGTGTGAGGTGCTCCGCTGTGATTGGCTACTGACTTGGGTTTCGTATGCAGGACCCCAGCGGACGTCGCCGACGGCACCCAAAACTATGCCCGCCCCCCAGCGCGCCATAAGCTCCACCCCCTCGACCGGAACACGGCGGAACCCGCCAATGTCACGGAACGGAGGCGGCGACGCCGAGATCATGGAGCTCAACCAGCAGGTACACGAATATATATACATTTTTACAATGCACATCTGCCCAGATTATGATTTTGGAAGGTTTTGTCAGGTTTAGCTCGCTTCTCAGCACAAATTTGTCTCCAAAATATGCATTTCACAAATCTTCAATAAATGACTAAATATGAAATAAATAAAATTCAGAATAAAATAAATAAAATCATATCAAAATTAAAACTAAAAAATATGAAATGAAATAAAGTAATTATTAAATATCTCAATGTGTGTGTGTGTGTGTGTGTGTGTGTGCAGCTGATGGACCTGAAACTGACGGTGGACGGTTTGGAGAAAGAGAGAGACTTTTACTTTGGCAAACTCAGAGACATTGAGCTGATCTGTCAGGAGCACGAGAGCGACAGCAACCCCATCCTCGGCAAAATCATCAACATCCTGTACGCCACAGAGGTCAGTCGCCGTTATGAAGCGCCGCAGAAGTCTGACACGTGAAATCGTACGCAGAAGTGTGACTGTGACTTTTGATCTCACGATTCAGACTTTTTTTTTTTTTGTAAATCGTCCTTTTTCTTTCTCACAACTTTGATTTTTTTTTTCTTGCGGTTTTGACGTTTTTTTCTCGGAATTCTGCCATTTGAACCTTTTCTTACAATTTGGACTTTTTTTCTTACAATTCTGTTGTTTTGAACCTAACTCAGATTGTTTTTTTACTCACAATTCTGACTTTTTCTCGAATTTTTTCTTGCACCTCAGATTTTTACATGCAATTTGGATTTTTTTCTTTTCATTCGGACCTTTTTTCACAGATATGTTTTTTCTCGCCATTTTGACTATTTCTTACAATTCAGATTTTTTTTTCTCACAATTCTGAATTTTTTCTGACTTTTTTTCTTAGAATTCAGAGGTTATAATTGCTGATTTTTTTTTCTGCAATTCTGATTTTTCTAGAAATTCTGAGTTTACATCTTGCAATTCAAATTTTTTCTTGCAATGGAGCTTTATTGCACTGGAATTGAACACCGGAAGCGTTCGTCGAAGCAGTGTACGGATTCTTTCGGTCATGTATATTTTTGAATATGCTGTAATCACCAGTTGAATAAAAGCCTTTTAAAGCCTGTTAAAATGAGCATCTTCAGGATGATTTCAAAATCCAGACATTTTCAGAGACAGGCCAAAAGATGTTCTGATGATTACCGTGCACAGAATTTTCCGAACTCAGCAACGGAACTTTTAGTTTTAATCCAACGTACCGATCTGAGAAACCCATGGCTCATAAACATGCGTGATTTCATCACACTGCGTCAGTGCTGCGGTGTGTGTGTGTGTGTGTGTGTGTGTGTGTGTGTGTGAGACCTGATGATCACAATCAACATATTTATTCATTTATATGAAATTTTAGTCTTTAATCTGTTACGTTTCATTCACAGTCACTTCACTGTATGTAATTCACATATTTATGCCACAATTCTTAATTAATGCTCAAATGCACGTTATACTATTAATTAGCTAAAATGTTCAACATTGTTATTTCTTTAAGGCAACGCCCACGTATTCATTCATCTGTTTTAATAGCCCTCTTATAAAAATGAGCCATGGCATGTGTAGTAAAACTGTGGCAATACAAATGAAAATCAGTCCACGGAAAAATAAAATATAACAGTTACTACATATTTACTATAGTAAATCCATGGTTAATTTTGTAAGGGTGTTTATCAGTCAAATCTATTTTAATGTAAACAGGTATAAAATATGATGAGAAAAACAAATTGATAATGAAAAGACGAAATTGACTGCAGCAGGTTAAATTAATTTATTATTCAGAATGCACATTTGGAAGAGAAATATATTAATAGGAAGATTTCAACAGGTGATATGAGATGTAGGCGTGAACATCCTCAGTTCCGAAGTGTATACTCCACGCGAACGTGCTCCCGCGTAATATTTTAGAAGGACCTTAATTCATCCCGCGCATCTCATCCGTGTTGTGTCAGGAAATGGTGAAAACTGAGGCAGTGTGTCGTTGTTTAGAATAAAAGCAGCCAAACACACTGCAGTAACAGCGGCCAAAGAAAGGAAAGAGACGATTCTCCCATTCGTTTTCATTACGCTGTGATGGGACCGGAAGTGGGGAGACACTGTTTCGCTTACCGGATATAGGAAGTGAGATAAAGGTCCATTCTGACCTTTTTTTTTTTGTTGTTTTTAATTTGCATTTGTACATTTTTTTTTTTTTTTTTTTTTTTTTTTTTCTCACAATTTGTCATTTTTTAAACACAATTGTGATTTTTTTTTTTTTTTTTTTTTTTTTACTCTAAATGCTGACTTTTTCTCAGAATTCTGGGTTTACATGTTGCAATTCAGATTTTTTCTTGCAATTTTGAATTGTTCCTCGAAACTCTGACTGATTTTTTTTTTGTTTACAAAATGGCAAATTTGCATCCTGCGATCCTAAGTTTCTAAAGGCCCAAATTGTGAAATGAAAATGTCACAGTTCCCTTTTTTCCCAATTTTTTTCAAGCTTCCATAGATCGTCCCCAAACGTGCTGTTGATTGATGTCTGGTTTGTTTTCAGGATGGTTTTGCGCCTCCGGAGGACGATGAGGTTGACGAACAGCCACGGGACCAGGATGAATACTGATCCTCTCACTCTCTCACTCTCTTCATCCTCTCTGCCTGCCCTCCCTCCATCATGTCATCCTCCTTTATTTCTCTCCCTGTCTTTCACTCCGCCAGCAGACAATGGGGGCGTGGTCTAATAGGCTCTTAGAGTGAGTAGGGGTGTGTCTATGCTAATGAGGTCTGAGTTGATGCGGTAAAGCTGATGTTTTATTGGCTGTGGGTTTAATTAGGAGTCCAGACGACTCAGTGATGATGATGATGATGATGATGATGATGCAGTGACACTTTGAAACACACACACACACACACACACTGATGTAGCCGACACACACCGTCGAGGTTATGACTAACAGTTTTTCATTTGGGCTCCAGTCAGCTAATTTATTAGAGAGCTTGAAGCTAATGTCTTTTTTTTTATTTGAATCTCTGCCTGTAGAAGGGTTTTTAGTAGCAATGAACCGAATCCCAGACAAAGCGCAGGTTAAGGCCCGTTTACTGTCTTGTTCCGTGTCCCTGATCTCAACACGTTCAGCGTCAGAGCAGAAACACGTGTTAGCACAGTGAATGGAGTCTCATGCTGACTTTATAGAGTTTGTGTGTGTTTAAATCGTTATTGATTCAGTGCAGGTGTGAGAGTTTTATTTATTTATGAAGGAAACCGTCAGACGGCATGAATAAGAACAACTAACGTTGAATAAATTAATACGATGATGAAAAGAGACGCGGCCATTGCTAACGGTTAACCGGCTGACAACTGAGTTTTCTAGCTGCTACATTTTAACTTAACATTTCATTCTCAGTCTTTTTGATTTGATCGACGGCTCGGTTTTGATCGGCACGACCCGCCTCGTTAACCCTTTCACCCCTCATTTGCTGTCACGGCTACTGTGGCCATGGCGACCGTTTGCAAACATGCATCCATTTGGAGTTTTACTATGTAAAATAAAAATGTGTGCACGGACCGAAAGACGTGTGTCTGCTAGTTTATTCACACTGTGCAGACATTAAACACTCACAAGTGGATACAGTAATACAGCAGACACTGAAGTCTGAAAGGGTTTAAAGGGTGATGGAGATTTATGTATATTCACATCATGGAGGGAAAAAAATATTTTATATATATAAAAACTCATACATATATTTAAAAGCTCAAATAAAATATGGAAAAATATGGTCTCCTACACTTTTTTGTTGTTGTTGTTTTTTTTTTTAACTTTCATTCATGAAGGTGAAATTAAGTAAATTAATCAAACACAATCCTTGTCGTTATCTTTAAAATAATCAAGCGAAACTGAGTTTTTCCACACAGGTTTGGTGTGTTTATTTAAATTGTTTACTTAAAATGAAAAAATCTTTAATGGTTTTTATTTTAAAATATGTTTATTACAATTGTACATGCATATGAGTTTATTTTTAGTAAGTGTTCTATTTTAATTGTTTATTTTAAATGATTTAATTCAATATTCTATTTGTATGATTTCTAGTGTTCTGCTTGTTTTGATTTTAATTTATTTTATTTTCAGTAAAATACATTCATTATAATTTTACATTTTTAGGATTCTAAGCGTTAAGTATTCTGTTTATTTTGTAACTGTTTAATTTCACTTTTTTATGATTTAATTTTCAGCGTGTTATTTTAATGGCAGTTATGTTTTACAATATGACATCATGTCTGGAGTTTTTTGTTTATTGTATTATTTATTGTCATTTTACATTTTTATGACTTCATTAATTATTCAATACATTTTTTCTAATATTCGATACATATTCAAAAAAAACCACGTCATTAACACAGAACTTCGAACAGCGCGTCCACTCGCCTGCTCCTTCCTGTACTTGATCAGAGAGTCACGTGCTACTCAGCTGCGCTTCTGATTGGTCAGCTCGATCCGCTCTCCAGCGTTTAGCCTGCGCGCTAGCAGGTTTACAAGAATCTCAAAATTCTTACATTAGTGAACAACACGTTTCCAGACCGCGACATAGCGGAATATAGTAAGTTCTACGTGGCATTTATGTTTAGTAGGTTTTACTGGGATAATATTCTAAATATACAGCAATAGTAGCAATTTTAGCCGCGCGCCCTACGGGATCGGTGTAGAACACACCCGCTAGCAGTTCCGCTCGCTCTGACCGGAAGTGCGCGGAGAGTGGACGCGCTGGAATTGGAAGCAGTTCCGCTCGCTGCAAACAGACGTGGCATAAGAACCGTTGGTTTGATCCGATCAACGCTGTCGTTTATTAATTATCATTGATTCGTTTTAGATCGGGATTATGGCCTCCGGTGCGGGCAAATGGGAGGTGGTGAAGAAAGGAAAGAAACAAAACAGCAGCGGCAGCTCCGGAGGAAAAACTCAGGACAAGAAATCAGCCCGGAAAGCGCTGAGTGAGGCCAACACGAGACACACTGACAGCAACCGTAAGAAAAACAAGCGAACACACACGAACACGAGCACGAGCACGAGCACGAGCGGACACTGCAGCACTGAACATCAGCTGATCGTCACTCATCGCTCATTACACGACAAATGCCAGCGCAGGCACATCTGTCGTGATCAACACCTGATACACCCTTACATGTTTACTCTAGTCTTTACCGTGGTACCGCCGAACTACCGACTGGCAGTGAATCGTGGTGCTGCTTTTCTGCTCAGATGAATGACACTTCAGCTGCTCGGAGGAATCGGAGCCAAGATTCGAACCCAAACAAAATCAAATCTCAGTGATTCACACTGTAAATGTGACCCTGGACCACAAAACCAGACGGAAGGGTCAGTTTTACTGACATCCAAATGCTGAATAAATGAGCTTTCCATTGATGCGTGGTTTGTTAGGACAGGACAGTATTTGGCTGAGATGCAACTCTTTGAAAATCTGGAATCTGAGGGCGCAAAAAAATCTAAATGTTGAGAAAATCACCTTTAAAGTTGTCCAAATGAAGTTCTGAGCCATGCATATTACTAACCAAAAATTAACCTGTGATATATTTACAGTAGGAAATTTCTTCATGGAACAAAAGAAAATCGATCATTTTGACCCATACAATGTATTTTTGGCTATTGCTACAAATATACCTGTGATACTTAAGACTGTTTTTTTTGGTCCAGGGTCACAAATATTAAAAGAAGATCAACTGAAATGCAGCACTGCAGAAAATATTAACGACTAGAATGAGAATATTGCAATAATACCACTTACAGTTCATTAGTTTATTGCTGAGATCAGTTTGCTAACGTATCAGGACGACTTTAATTTTTATTCAGTATTTATGCTTCTCTGCTGAAATGGCTTAATTCAAGGATGTTTGGATATTTTTATTTATTTATTTTTAGATATTTCTTGTGTGCAATATAAACGCAAAAACGAACTATTACTATTTAATTACTGTTACTATTAATATTACTTTAAAAAAACGAATAAAAATAACAAAAACAAACAAAAATATTACCAAAATAACTAATTAAAATGAATTGTCACATTTTCACATAAATTTGAAATTAATTAGTAGCTTAAAGCGTTCTTAAAATATAATTGACATTATATTAAAAAAAAAAAAAAACCTGTACTAAATGCTGTAATTTCTGGTTCAGGCTGATCCGATGTCAGTGGGTGTGTAGTTGTGAAATGTGTGCCGTGGGTCGTCGGGACTAGAGCACAGACGCTCTTCACCGCTCCCTTGTCTCATTCTGTTCTCTGTGCGTTTGCAGACGTGATGTCTGAGACCATATTTGACGGCTTTGAGAAGATGGTGAAGAAGCAGAACAAGGAGCAGTTTCCTCCTCTGGCCGAAACCCAGCAGAAGAAGCCCAACGCGGGGAAACAGAGCAAAAAACCTCCAGCCAACAGCAGCACCAAACCCACACGCTACAAGACGCTGGAGGAGGCCGTCAAAGCTGTAAGTACACACACACACACACACACGGTCCACCAGGTGCTCTAGACGGCGTCTGCCGACACGTGCGTGTACATGTGAGTATTATATGAGTATATGTCTCTCAGCTGGACGTGGTGGAGCTGAAGCAGCAGCTGGAGAAAAGTCAGAGTCTGTTTCCTGAGAATCCGTCCGTCTGGGTGAAGGATCTCGCCGGATACCTGAACTACAAACTCCCGGCGCCAGACGCCGACCCCACGCTCAGCAGCTACGCACACGGTCAGTCTGTGTGTCCAACTTTAATTCTGAAATTTATTTATGAAAAATGATGCGCTGTTCACGGAAAAGCTGTGATTTAATGCATATATATATATATGTATATATGAGCGCATGATCGTAACTTGTTTTGTGTCATCATATGAGAATCTAATGTTGTGTTTCTGTGTCTAGATTACCCATACTGCCTCGCTGGTAAGGAGCTGAGGGCCGTTATCAGAAACCTGCTAGGCAAATGTTCAGAGGCGCTGCCCGAGTTGTTCGACCACTGCGTGTACACAATGCTGCGAGAACAGGACCGACAGCCCGGTGAGACGCCGTACAGCTCGGTCGCTTTCACACAGAGAAGAAGAGTGTTCGTGAGGCTCAGTTATGGCAGATATTGAGCTCTGTCTTATTTCAGTGCTGAATCCAGAGCTTTGGCAGAGACATGAGTTGTGCTCGCTGTGTGTTGAGCTCTGCTGTTTCTGCTGCTTCTGCAGGTGAATCTCTGCATGGCTACAGGATGTGCATTCAGGCTCTCATGCAGGACAAACCCAAAATCGCCACGCTGAACCTGCCTGACGTGAGTCAAACGCCTCTGTGCTGGATCAAAAACAGATTGAAGCTCAACGGGGCGACTAACGCTTGGCAGACGCTCTTATGACCCTCGTGACCTTTGACCTATTAATACAGTAGTATAGATTTTGTTAATATTTTGATTACGATTGTATTTTTATATTTTGTTTTTGTTTTAATTTCAGTTACAATTAAAAATAATAATAATAATAATACATTTTTCTTAGACACTAATTTTTCTGGATTTTCTTACTTTTTTTTTTTTTTTTTTTTAGTATGTCTGTATCGTTTTTATTAAGTTTTGTTTTTTTGTTTTAGTTATTTTAGTGCATCAAATTAAACAAACAAATAAGAAATGCTGTCTTGTGGCCCGTCCACAGCACCTGGAGCTGCTGCGCTCGCATCAGAACCGGCCGGTCAAGTGTCTGACCATCATGTGGGCTCTGGGACAGGCGGGATTCTACGACCTCGGTCAGGGCATCAGAGGTGAGCGCCGCCGAAACCAAGGCAAAGACCAGAGAAAGCTTGAGAAATCATTGAGAAATAACTGCTGATGTGTGTGACTGCACTTCTGCAAGAACCCCTGGGATTGAACGTGAACTTTATAACGTCCGGAATGTTTTGTCCTGTAGTTTGGCTGGGGATCATGCTTCCTGTTCTCGGGGTGAAGGCTCTGTCTGCGTACGCCATCGCGTATCTGGAGCGGCTCCTCACGTGAGTGTTTATAAGATTTAATCGTTTGAGTTCTGGACCGTCGGACCTGAGGCTGAAGTTATTTGTGTCTGTGTTTCAGTCTTCATGCCAACCTGACCAAAGGCTTCGGGATCATGGGGCCGAAGGAGTTCTTCCCGCTGCTGGACTTTGCTTACATGCCCAAAAACGCCCTGTCCCAGAGGTGAGGCTCGCTGTGAGACGCACAGATCGTCAGACGCCACTGAGATCCTGATTCACATCGTGATTTCATATTAACATCCTGATTCACGCACTGATTCAGATTCACATCGTGATTAATGCCCTAATTCTTATTCATATCCTGATTCATATTCATGTTCTGATTGACGTGTGTTTTTTTTTTTTTTTTTGTTTTTGTTTTTGTTTTTGTTTTTTGTTTCTGCAGTCTACAGGAGCAGTTGTGTCGTCTTTACCCGCGGCTCAAGGTCCTGGCGTTCGGAGCCAAACCCGAAGTGACGCTGCACACGTATTTCCCCTCCTTCCTGTCACGAGCCACGCCGAACTGCCCTGACACCATGAAGAAAGAGGTGGAACACGCATTAACTAGCGCCTCATTAAGCACGTGTCTGAGTTTTTCCTGGATTCCTTCTAATGCTGTGTGTGTGTGTGTGTGTGTGTGTGTGTGTGTGTACGCGCAGCTCCTCAGGAGTCTGACAGAGTGTCTGACGGTCGACGGTCAGAGTTTGAGCGTGTGGAGGCAGTTATACACCAAACACCTGCCACAGTCCAGGTCAGACATTAAACACTAAAACACCTCTGGAGGAGGTTTGGACTGAACGCTTCATTCAATGTATTTCTCCTTCTCCTTTCAGTCTTCTGTTGAATCACCTGCTGAAATCGTGGAACACGCTTCCACCGAAGGTAAGAGTTCGTCAGACGCACAGCACAGTCTCTTCACTGACAGAGAAAGAACAGCCTGCATGTGATTCGATTTGATGTTGATACAGCACAGCCTTCACTCCACTGCATGTTCAGTTCAAATGATATTAGGCAATGTTTTTGTTCTTAAATTTCATAAACAGACATTTTTAGACACTCTTGATTTGGCCATGAATACAGCCTTTGTTGCTGTCTTGGCATTAAATAAATGGAGATGTGCCAGTCTGTGCTCATCATGTGTTGTTGTTTAGTTGCAGAAAAACCTTCAAGACACCATCCAGTCATTCAGAGTGACCAACGACGAGCTGCAGAGCAGCACAAACACACAACACATCAATGACTGCAACACCCTCTGCCACGTAAGACACACACACACACACGAGCCTGCTCAATTTATTGATGCTCCATATGTGTTGTTCAGTATATATATTACATTTAATATATAAATATATAAGTTCTGTTCTTTTCTAAATTATCATTATTATTATTTTTAATTTTTGGATGATGTGTCAGACTTTAATTGTGATGTGATTTTGACATGTTAATATTTTAGTTGGTTAATTTTATTTTTGATTTTCTGTTTTTATTTTAATTTTAAAGTTTTAGTAATTTTGTTTTCTTTTTTTTTTATTAGTGTTGTTTTTTGGGTTTTTTTTTTTGATTAGATCTTTAGTTTTACTATTTTAAATGAAAATAAGAAATGGCCAATGTCTGACTTTTGTTTTGACAGTTTTTTGACTTTGTTTTTTGACTTTCTCTGCAAAACACTACAGTATGTTTCCACAATCATGTAAATAAAGTTGTATGATGTATAATGGCTGATCCCCCATCAGTCTCTGCAGCTGAAGATGCACGGTCAGGGTTTCCCGTGGTGGCGCGTGCTGATGATGGCGCTGGTGTTCGTCGCGGGCTTCGTCGCGCATGACGTGAGGTCGCAGGGGTCGTTCGCCAACTCCACCACAGCGCTGTATCTGGAGAGGTCAGGGGTCACGGCCGTATCCCAGCAGGCCTGGAGTAAAGTGTCGCACTACGGCCAGCAGGGCGTCAGGTCAGGAAACGCATCATACGCGCGCTAGGTGTGCCGCTGCCGCCGCGTCACGTGACTCACGCGTGTTTGTGTTTCAGCTGGCTGGCGGAGAACACGCCGTATTATTACTCGCGTGCGGTGGAGGCCACGGGACCCCTGCTGGAGGGCGCACGGGACCGGATGAAGGTGGCGGCGCTCTTCGTCGCTCAGAAGAGCTCTGAACTCTTCCTGTGGCTCCAGGAGAACGTACCGCTTGTCATAGAATGGGTCAGAATATACATGCCATATCCTTTTATTTTCCAGATTATAAAAATTGTGTTTTTAGTTTTTGTAGTTTTTTTTAGTTACTCATGTAAGTACGTGCGCTGCGTTCGTTCGTTAGGTCCAAGCGAACACTCCAGACAGCGTGTTTGAGTTCATCGAGTATGTGAAGCAGCTGCTGCTGTACGTCCACGAGCGCGTCATCGTCCCGTCGCTGCAGTATCTGAACACGGCGCTGCAGCACGCCTGGAGGAGCCTGCAGGAGTCCTGCAAGTCAGTGACACACCACACATCACACATCGCTGAGCACTGAATTGTTTCTGCTGCTCCACCTTTAGAACTTCTGTATGCAAATGAGCTGTGTTTTGACTGGCTGCTGAATGAGCTGTGAACGTGTGGTGTTTTGTGTGTCTGTAGTGGCGAGGTGTCGCTCCACTGCTTACAGAATCACCTGAGATCCTTCACCAACAGCACCTGGATTTACCTGCAGGACGCCACGTCTGCCGCCAAGAGCCGAGCGCAGGAGCTGCTGTCGCGAGTGTGATTCGAACGTCGAACAGACCCTTCTTCACCTCAGAGTTCCTTTTTTGTTTGTTTGTTTTTTTTGTTTTGTTTTGCTTTATTTTGTCAACTTGCATGATTTTATATCTGTTGTACTGACGGTTTTGTCTTTTATGCAGATGTTTTTCATGGTGTTTATTTTACGAGGCGATGAGGCGTGTTCTTTAGCTCCGTGTGGATCACTAATGACTACTGCTGCTGCCTGAGCTCTGTACTTGAACACTGAACGTTAATGTGACGCCCCTCTGTGTGATTGAGCTGACGGACGATTTACCGTCCGTCTCGTGTGACGCGACGCGAACGGAGTCGGACCCACCCGCGTCTTCTGCTTTCGGGCCGTGGACTCCGGAATAACAGGGTTGCTACAGGAACCACATTGTTAAAATACAATGTATTTTTTGAAGCAGGCGTGTGTCCTGTCACATGAGCTGATTTGTTACTTTGTAAATGATTTATAAATAAATAAAACCAATGCTGTTCAGTCGTGCTCACCGAGTCTGGCTTTTTCTCACATTCGTTGTGTAATGGAACCCAAAGCCTTGTGTTTCCAACATATACCCATAAGCTGCATGGTTTTAAGAAACCAATCTATCATTAAGACGTTTTAAACTGAAGTCCAAGTCCATAATCCATAAGACCGCTTCCTCCAGTGAAAAAGTGGTCTGGTCTGAACCGGGAGAGAAATCTGCACAGATTAAGCACTGTGTACAGTCTAAAATGGCTCTAAACAAATATGTGGCTGGATTTTGATGTGAGAGACAACAGGAGATGAAGTGTTATTATGAGTAATGGACTCTATTTTAGTTAAACGCATCTTAATGGTGGATTTGTTTCAGCCTTTGTCTCCTCAAGATGTGAACTGATGGACTGGAGTGGTGTGGATTACTTGTGGATTATTGTGATGTTTTTTATCAGATGTTTGGACTCTCATTCTGACGGCACCCATTCACTGCAGAGGATGGAATGACACATTTCTACAAATCTGATGAAAAAACACTCCTCTGCATCTCGGACGGCCTTATGGGATTATTTTTGTGCCAATAAGAATGAACGTAACTTTATAAAACTGAACGTAACTTTCCAAGAAACGATCAAAAATATGCCACTGCAAAAGAAGAAAAACACAATGAAAATGAAAAAAGGAACTCAGTCGCACGAATTTAACATGCTCTTCAAATATGCTTCATTCTTTGTTAATGATTTTCAAAGAATCGTTTTCGCGAATCATGGATTCTGAATGCGTTGCCACAGCTTTCGCTTACGCTTCGCAAATGTTCGTTTGCTGTTTTGGCACAAACCTCTCGTGGGGGCGGGCTTAACAGCGATCTACTCTGATTGGCTAATGAGCTTTTGATGGACAGTTGCTCTCTGATCTGGAAGCACGGACGGTGACGTCAGTGGCGCACATATTGGAAAGTTGTTGCGGTGTGCAATACGTCGTGCTTTGTTTATATTAAGTATTAATGTTATTAGTATTTCACCTACGGTCGTCTCTTAGTTTCTAAAGATGAGCTCCCAGGAGAGACACGGAGCGGCATCATCTTCCACCTCAGCTTGTCCCTCAGGGCAGCTTGAAGTAAGTTTGTGTTGCTAAAGTAACGTTAATCAATAACATCGATAAAAGTTTTATTCATGTACAGTGTGCAACAGTTCTGATAGTTTCTATAAACAAAGCACGACGTATTGCGCCACTGACGTCACCGTCCGTGCTTCCAGGTCAGAGAGCAACTGTCCATCAAAAGCTCATTAGCCAATCAGAGTAGATCGCTGTTAAGCCCGCCCCCACCAGAGGTTTGTGCCAAAACAGCAAACGAAAATTTGCGAAGCGTAAGCGAAAGCTGTGGCAACGCATTCAGAATCCATGATTCGCGAAAACGATTCTTTGAAAATCATTAACAAAGAATGAAGCATATTTGAAGAGCATGTTAAATTCGTGCGACTGAGTTCCTTTTTTCATTTTCATTGTGTTTTTCTTCTTTTGCAGTGGCATATTTTTGATCGTTTCTTGGAAAGTTACGTTCAGTTTTATAAAGTTACGTTCATTCTTATTGGCACAAAAATAATCCCATACGGCCTGAGGGTGAGCACGTTTTAATCAAATATTCACCTTTTGCGAGACGTTTCTGTAGGTATTGGTAGAACTGTAGTGTTATTACGGCGTTATGACAGTGTTGTTTCATCCCCTTCGATAGCTCAGTTGGTAGAGCGGAGGACTGTAGAGGTGAATCCACTGATATCCTTAGGTCGCTGGTTCGAATCCGGCTCGAAGGAGGAAACTTTTCTTTTTTCAGTGACTTGTTTAATGTGCTGAGTTCGATTCAGTCGAGCAAAGATGCTCAAGGTAACGGGAAGAACACATTTCAACAAGGACTATAGAATACCTTTGATTCTACAGAACAAACCACACCGGATGAACTGGTTTAACTGGTAAACGATTTGAATAGTAATGTCCTTCCTGGGCACTTGGCCTGCAGCATTAACCAACCTAACCAGTCTTTTACCATTGCTGACCAGCTTTGCCTATTGAAAATATCCCTGGTCCAAACTGTTCGACGCGGTTTTCGCTTGAGCAGCCATAAATATTGGTGTAACAGAATGAAATCCCGACTTAAAAGCGAATTTAAGTATTTACTTAGTGAAACAGACTGAACGTGTATTTAATAAACATGATAAATATTTAATGCATAGTAGTGATGGGAAAAACGAACCTTAAGCGCTCGAATCTCCAGACGCTACTGACGCCTGCTGGTCAAAAGTGTGTAAATGCAACAAAAACTCAGGCTAAAACATCAATCAATCAATCACGTTTATTTATACAGCGCTTTTCAACAAAACAGGTTGTGTCAAAGGTTTTTATTATTGTGTCAAAGCAACTATTAAACAGGACAATAGTGTGTCAATAATACAAAAACATGCATAAAAACAGCTTTTAAAACCCCATTGCAAATGTTTTATTGGAAGTATAACACATTAAATGCAATTTAAAAAAATACCATCAAATATAAAGTATTCTTTTATATCAATTTGCAGGACTCGTTTTGTTTGTTTTACGGGGAGCTTGTACATAGAGGCCAGTAGGTGTCTTATTCTTGTCTCATGTCTCGTTAAAAATGTCTACAAATGGGTGAAACTGATCCGAGATCGCCCCCCCAACGGCAAGCCGTTGAAACGTTTCGAAACAGTTATGACGTAATGAAGCCTCGTTTACTGAAATCACGTGACTTTGGCAGTTTGATACGCGCTCCGAACCGCTGTTTCGAAACAAATGATTCACAAACGTTTCGAAGCTTCACGAAGCAGTGCCTCGAAAGCGCCCATCACTGTAACAGCGATCGTTAAACATATGTATTGAGTGATTGTACAGTAAAGTGCAGTGTGTGGGGCAGGACCCCCGGCCCGTGGCGTAGGAGGGGGATTAGCTCAAATGGTAGAGCGCTCGCTTAGCATGCGAGAGGTAGCGGGATCGATGCCCGCATCCTCCAAATCTTTTCATGCCGCGAATCATGAAGGAATCAAATGAGAACATGGATAGTAATTCGCAAAACAACTCGCGCTGTATTATATATTAAAAAGATATACATAGAACCTTGACTCTGAGTATTAAAACATGTGAATAATCTTATTTTGAAATAATTTCCAAAAATATTAAATCGTAGAAACTCGACGAACAAAAACAACGCAAATTTAAGATTGTTTTATTATGGTTTTCACGCCTTTTCCTGTTACTACGTCCTTGGAATCAAACCAACCAATCTCTACGCACGGAACTGTTGAACGAGCCAATCAGCTGTCGCTGCGTTGCGCTCTCAGGCCAATCAGCGGTCAGAACGCTGTTCCTGTGAGTCGAGCTGCTGATGAGGGTTTGTTTGGGTTTAAAGAGTCGCCTAGTGATCGCTGAGGAGGAAGGAATAAACGCAGGTATTTATTCTGAATAATACAGCGATGACAAACGCATGCTTGCTTTGATTTGTGTTTAGATATCTTTGCTGCTCGCGTCTGAGGTGTTTTGTCAGACGACAGTGCTGATTTTGTCATGAAATAGCTGCAGGAAAGCTAGCGAATGCTAACCAAACACTAGCTGCTGCCGCCGCTGATGGCGATTACAGCTTTCAGTGGAATTCAGAAACTATCGTATGTTTATGATCTGCCGAGTGATAAAGAATGATACAGGTTCGTATAACATGTCTGAATCAGGTAATGTCATCTCCAAAAACGTACCATGGTGCGTTGATGATTTCAGATAAAAATACCCTGCCATTGTTTGATTACTACAGTCGTACCTCACGGGTACTGTAAAGGAAAATCACGATGACGATTGTCATATTGTCAAAAACAACGACACTTATATGGAAGATTATTATTAAATATAAAATGGAGTCATTAAAATGTATTCGCAGTACCATGGTATTACTATGTTTTGTACATGGTTGATATTTCTGCAAGGTCCATAGAAAAAAAACTTTAGTTTTAGTTTGAGAAGGCACAGGGAAAAAGATAAAGCAGGAGAAATGTAAAAAGAAAAGTATTTAAATATGTTTATAATATATAAATGTATAAATCTTATATAAAAAGTGAAAAATATACTGTTTATTTAACATTAAAAATTAGAATAACACAACATTTTCAATAACATATATAGTGTATATTAATACATTTTTAAAAATTAAAACAGTACAGAATGTGCAGTAAAATATTGTTTATTTAAAATGTAAAAAAAAAAAGAAAATAATGCAAAATGTGCCATAACATATAGTATTTAAGGTTAAAAATATAATTATGCAAAATGTGCAGATACACATATTGTTTATTAAAAAAAAAAAAAAAAGAAAATGTAAAATGTTTAATAAAATATAGTGTTTATTTAACATTTCAAAAAACAAAAACAATGAAAAGTGCGTAATAAAATATGTAGTGTGCATTAAACATAAAAAATGCAAATAATGCAAAATGTGTAATAAAATAAAAATGAATAAAAATAGAGCGTGCATTCTGTAATGTTGCAGAAATGTTACACCGGTGGAGTTTTTTGTGTGTGAAATGTGATAAACTCACTAAGTAAGTCAGACCTTGCCTGTCATTGTGTGTGTGTGTGTGCTGAAACTGTGCTTGTCTTTCCAGCGAATGCACAATCATTACAGGATTCATTACAGAAGCGGTACAGCAGAGGAGACACAGGATCTGCCGCGTCGGCATTGATGTGTGTTTTATGGGCTGTGAGCTGAGCTGATGTTCGGGGTCAGAGGTCACTGAGCGATCGTGTGTGTTTCATTTGTTGTTCAGGTGTGGAGATGAAGAGCGTCGGCGCCGCGTGAACATCGGTCCGGTCATGGAGTTCCGCTTCGGGAGCATCGTGTTCAGCTCGCGCTTCGACTCGGGGAATCTGGCCCGCGTGGAGCGGGTGGATCGATCCGAACCCGACGGCGAGAGCGGCAGACCGGCCAACGCTTCAGCGCAGCCGCAGCCCGACTACGAGTTCAACGTCTGGACCAAACCGGACTGCGCCAGCACCGAGTTCGAGAATGGCAACCGGTAGATGATTACATGATCAATCATTTACTCAGATCTTTAAATGTTTATATTTCAACAATGAATTGGAGTAGAAACAGAATTATAGCATAAATTATAGCATGTTAAGATGCTTCAGAACTGCTTCATGTGCAGTTTTACTGTCTTTTTTAATGCTTACATGCAACTTTTTTTGTTTGTGTTTATTGTTAATTAAGTGATCAATAAATACACTCTTATTTTTGGGTTTCATGTTGAATTAAAGACAGAACGTGTGTGTTCGACAGGTCGTGGTTTTACTTCAGTGTTCGCGGGACGCTGCCGGGCAAACTGCTGAAGATCAACATGATGAACATGAACAAACAGAGCAAGCTTTACTCGCAGGGCATGGCGCCGTTTGTCCGCTCGCTGCCCGTCAGAACGCGCTGGGAGAGAGTCCGCGACAGACCCGCCTTTGAGGTGCAGAAAAACACTTCGAACAGTCCTGTTCGTCTCCTAAAATAATCTGCTGTTGTTATCAACTATAAATAACTCCTGTGTGTTTCTGCAGATGTCAGACAGTCAGTTCATCCTGTCGTTTGTTCATCGTCTGCTGGACGTGCGCGGCGTCACCACCTACTTTTCCTTCTGTTATCCGTTCTCGTACACGGAGTGTCAGGACATGATGCTGCAGCTCGACCACAGGTTCCTGAGCGCCGCACACACGCCGGGGCCCTGCAGGTACACGAACATCAACCCGTGCCACTAAACCCACATCTCACATCTGAAATAAACTCTACCTATTTTATTGCATTCTTTTAAATGTTGAATATGCACTGCATATTTTATTATACATTTTGCATTATTTTCACTTTTAAATGTTAAATAAACCATATATATATTTCATTGCTCATTTTGCATTTTTAATTTTTGAAATATTTAAATAGACACTATATGTGACCCTGTAGCACGAAGCCAGTCTTAATTAGCACGGGTATATTTGTAGCAATTGCCAACAAATCGTTGTTTGGGTCAAAATGATAGATTTTTTTTTCTTTTATGCCAAAAATCATTAGGATATTAAGTAAAGATCATGTTCCATGAAGATATTTTGTACATTTCCTACCGTAAATATATCAAAACTTAATTTCTGATTAGTAATATGCATTGCTAAGAACAGCTTTAAAGGTGATTTTCTCAATATTTTAAGTTTTTTTGCACCCTCAGATTCCAGATTTTCAAATAGTTGTATCTCGTCCTGTCCTAACAAAATATACATCAATGGAAAACTTATTTATTCAGCTTTGTATAATGTATAATGTAAAATATCACAATTTCAAAAAATTGACCCTTGTGACTGGTTTTGTGGTCCAGGGTCACATTTGGCATTCACATTTACATTTTTTTTTTCATTGCACATTTTGCTTTTTTAATTTTAAATTTTTTTTCATAATCACTGTATATTTTAATGCACATTTGGCATTATTTACATTTTTTACATGTTAAACAAACACTTATATTTTATTGCACATTTTGCATTTTTGAATGTTAAATATACACTATATTTTATTGAACATTTTGCTTTTTTATTTTTGAAATATTACATATTCACTTTATATTTTATTGCACATTTTATATTATTTACATTTTTGAAATATTTCAATAAATACTATATAATTTATTGCATAGTTAGTTTTCCCCTATTTTTATACATGGTATACATAATATATATTTTAAACACATTTAATGTGTCTTTTCCCTTTTAATTGCTTTTATTTCTTGAAAACCTCCCTTTCTCCTCGTAAGGTCTTCCTGTATTGAAACGGTGCAGTGTGTAGTTGTATTTTCTGCTGATGTTTTCGTCCGTCTGCAGTCCGCTGGAGAGTATCTACTATCACCGTGAGCTGCTGTGTTACTCTCTGGACGGCCACCGGGTGGATCTGATCACGGTTTCGTCGTGTCACGGTTTGCTGGAGGAGAGGGAGCCGCGGCTGGAGCGACTGTTCCCGGACCTCGGCACGCCTCGACCGCACTGCTTCAGCGGCAAACGGGTACCGGACGGTCACGCTGTTACTTCATTATCCCAGAGCCTGTATCAGAGCACACACATGATTGTGTTGAGTGTGTTTTCTCTGGTGTGTTCAGGTGTTTTTTCTGAGCAGTCGCGTTCATCCCGGCGAGACGCCGTCTAGTTTCGTTTTTAACGGTTTCCTGAACTTCATCTTGGGTCAGGACGACCCGCGCGCTCAGACGCTCCGCAGGATGTTCGTCTTCAAACTCATTCCCATGCTGAACCCCGACGGGGTCGTCAGGGGTCACTACAGGTCAGAGGTCACCTGGAAGAGTTTTTACTTTAATCAATTATTTGAAATGTTTCAAATGGAATCATAAGTTTTTTTAATTGAATCTTTTTTTTGATTCATGAGTTATTTGAATTGTTTTAAATGTAGCAGTGTGTGTGTGTGTGTGTTTGTAGGACGGACTCGCGCGGTGTGAATCTGAACAGACAGTATGTGAACCCCAGTCCTGACCTGCACCCGTCCATCTACGGCGCCAAATCTCTGCTGCTCTACCACCACATACACAATCGCCTCAGCAACAGCACGCACTCCGCCCTCAAAACCTCAAACCAATCGAACACCACTCCTCCTGTGACCACGCCCACTGAGCTAGAGCGCTGTCTCAACCTGCGCAACGAGGCGGAGCGAGGGGAGGGGCCGACCCTTGACCTCTCCGAGATCCCCATGCAGCTGGAGGAGAGCTGGGAGAAGGGCGGAGTCGAGAGGGAGGCGGGGCCCTGCGATGAGAACGAATCCACGCCGAGCAGATTCGAAGCGCTGGGTGCGACGAACCCCGCCCCCTCTGAACAGATCCCGCCCCTAGAAAGCGGCGTGGCCTATTATATAGACCTGCACGGACACGCCTCCAAAAGAGGATGCTTTATGTACGGCAACAACCTGCCGGATGAGAGTCAGCAGGTGTGTGTGTGTGTGTGTGTAACGGTGTGATTTTGTTCAGGTGTCATTTCATCCTTTTGCAGATTTGGCATTTTAACTTTATTTTTCTAGCCTTATAAAAAACATTTATTGGTTTGTTAATTAAATGTTAGCATTTTAAATGTTTTAGATTTAATCAGTTATTTGAAATGTTTTAAATGTAAATCAGTTACATTTTATATGTACATTTTACATTTTAAATGTTACAAATGTGTTCTTTATTTTAAATGTTTCAAATTTAATCAGGTATTTGAAATGTTCTGCAATGAATCGCTTATTTTAAGTGTTCTGTGTTTAATCATTTTTCTGTTTTGCAGGTGGAGAACATGTTGTATCCGAAGCTGATCTCTCTAAACTGTGCTCATTTTGATTTCCTGGGCTGTAATTTCTCCGAGAAGAACATGTACGCTCGTGACAAACGCGACGGCCAGTCGAAAGAGGGCAGCGGGCGTGTGGCCATTCACAAAGCCATCGGCCTGGTCCACAGGTACTGATCCAGAATCAGAAGCAGGCCGGTATTAAAACCGCTGTGACGCGCGTGTGAATGATCGCGTGTGTGTTTTCTGTCTTTAGCTACACACTGGAGTGCAATTACAACACGGGTCGCTCGGTGAACAGCATCCCGCCCGCCTGTCACGATAACGGACGAGCCACGCCCCCTCCGCCGCCCGCCTTCCCGCCCAAATACACGCCGGAGGTGTACGAGCAGGTGGGGCGCGCGGTGGCCGTCGCGGCGCTGGACATGGCGGAGTGTAACCCGTGGCCGCGGCTGGTTCTGTCCGAGCACAGCAGCCTGGTGAACCTGCGCGCCTCCATCCTCAAACACGTGAGGAACAGCAAGGGCCTCGTGTCCAACAACCGCAAAAACGCCGCTAACGCCAACACCAAATCCAGCAGCCCGCCAAAACCCACGTAAGAGCGACTTCCTGTGAGATTACGGCCTTCAGTGATTTGAAATGTTGTATATTTCAAGGATTGCTCCACTTCCAGAAAAAAATTGTCTGTCTTTCTTCAGTTGCAAAGAAATTAAGTTTTTTTAGGAAAACATTCCAAAAAGTGTATAAATATTACATTTTTTAGGAAAATTAAGAGCCTTATTCCTCGGCTGGGATCGTTTCGAGCCCTTTGAAGCTGCGCTGAAGCTGCGTTTTTAACCTTCAATCCGTTGAGCACCACTGAAGTCCACTGTATGGAGAAAAATACTGTAATGGTTTCCTCGAAAAACGTAATTTCTTTGCGACTGAAGAAAGAAAGTCATGAATATATTGAATGACAAGGGGGTGAGTACATTATCAGGAATGTTTTATTCTGAAAGTGGAGTAATCCTTTAATCTGCTATTTTAAATGTCGTACATGTGATTTGTTTAATTGTTATTCATTCAGTAGGATATTTTAAAGGTTTTGAATGGAATCATTATTTTAAATGTCGTTTAAAATCTTTCAGATTGTATCTGTTATTTTAAATGTTATACGTTTTAACAGTTATTTTAAAGGTTTTAAATCTGATCTGTTATTTTAAATGTTTCAAATTTATCCAGTTGTTTTAAATGTAATCGGTTATGTTAAATCTGCCAAATTTAATCGTTTATTTAAATGTGTTCAGTGCAAACAATTTCAATCAATCAATCAACATTTAATCAGTTATTTAAAATGTTTTAAATGTAATTAGTTATTTTACATTTTTTTAAATCAAATCAGCTACTTTTAAATGTTTTTTTGTTACATGTAAATAGTATACATATAGTCAAAATGGTCATTTTCTTTTTTTTCTGGAATTGAAATATGATATTAATTTAATTATTTACTTATTCATTCATTTATTAACAAAAATGTTCTTTTTATAGGTCATTTTCACCATATTTGTCCAGTCATATAAACGGCATGCGTTAATGCAGTGTTTTATTTGGCTGTGGTGTTGTGTTTTCTCAGGAGTCTGAGCACGTCTGCCTCGGAAAACTCCCTGAACCGTACGCGCAGTAACGGCAACGTTCACGGCGGCCGGCAGACGTCTCCTCAGCTCAAGAGTTCTCCCAGCTTCACCTTCGGCTGCGGCGCGTCCGGCCCCGCCGCGCAGCGGCCCTCACACCGGAGCCTGGGGCCCGTCAGAGGTGAGAGCGTAGAGACAGCCCAGGATGGATGTTTGACTCTTTATTGTGTCGTTGCGACGGCGGCCGCGCGTCTGATGCGTCTGTGTGTTTCGTAGAGTGTAAAGCGCAGGAGAAGAGGCGTCCGCATCATCTGCACCAGCGGCTCTCCCTGCGCCAGCAGCCGGCTCCCGCGCGGCCCCCTCTCTCGCCGTCCTCCTCCTCGTCCTCCTCCCCGTCCTCCTCGTCCTCTGGGGCCCCGGGCCCCTGCTCCATCACTATGGCAGGTCTGTACTCGCTCCAGCCGCCCAGCCTGGCTCAGATCCTGCCCTCCCTGCAGGCCATGCCGCGCACCAGCCTGCTCTCCAAACTGCCCCCCCCTGCAGGCCTACCTCAGCGACAGCAGGACGGCCCCGGGGCCCGCGCCGCAGTGACGGGCCCTCGCTGCCCGTGTGTGTGCGTGCGTGTGTGTGGATTGAAGGTTTTTTATTATTTTTATTTTTTTAAGTTGGATTTTACGTCCTCTGAAGGTTTTCCCATGTAGCACCTGCAAAGATTATTAGAGACGTTAATTAAAAAAGAGAGAGATTTTATTTATTCTGAATAATCTAGTAATATCGAGGCCTTAGATTCTGCGTTCATTGAATATGAGCTCAAACTGCACACAATTACGAGTGAATCTCATGACAGTACAGCATATTTCAACCCAAAGTTTTACTTCAGCATAATCCCCTGGTTGTTTTGAAATCGTTTGGTGAACACATTTAACTGCAGTGCAAACAAACATTTTTCTTTTGAGTAATGAGAATTGAATGTCTCTGCAATTCAGTAATAAGATGATATTGCCATGAAACATTCTGATTTTGGGTTGAAAAATGCTCACGTTCTTGAGAAAGCTAAAGAAATCAGACACTAGTAAGAATCTGACGACACTAATGCATCTAATACGGATGTGACGTCACGTTTCAGATTCCCAGAAGGCATTAAAGCTGATGAAAGGTGACGTCTGTTAATGTTCACGCCGCACTTTTATTGTTTCCTGTGTGATTATACATCATGGGAATGAAGCAGTGAGTGTGTTGTAGGTGTGTGTGTGTGTTTTCTACTCTCTCTCCCAGTCTGATGTGTGATTTGATTGGTTGTTTGCTGTGATCTTCATCTGAAAGCCTTTATTCTGACTCTATTCTGTCTCTGTACTGCCTTCTGCTGGATCTGTCATACTCACTGTATGCACGTCAATCTCACTAAAATGAATAAAACTCCGTAGTCTCCATCATATTTCACATCAAGATCAAAAGAAAACAAAGTAGGAATTAGATTTTGCTTAAATTAAAATATCTCTTCTTTTTATTTTTAGGTCCACTGAAGATTTTTGACATCATTTTCATGATAGTAAAGCACCTTTTTCCTTCAGAACTGTTTTTTTTCTGAAATGTAAAGTAATGATATATTGTATTAAATTGTGAAGTATTATTCATTACGGTATTATTTGTCACACTAAATTGGAAATGTTGAATTTGCAGATTTAATTTTTAAAAAATCTGAATAGTAATAAGTTTTGCAATGGTGTTTTATTTCTATATAGTTTCTTTCTTTTATGTTTGGGGTGAAATATGACATTTCTCTGTGAGATTGACTTGTCCTCGTGTGTTTTCGTGTGGCGAAACGCAGCTGTTCTTTGCACACAAAGCTGCTTGAAATCCCAGAATTCCCTCCGCAAATGTGTAAAGCACATCAGCACAAACTCAGCGCCGGACCGACGTTCGCTCGTCTTACAGACAGATTAAA